>NC_056741.1:617339971-617342521 GCF_019279795.1 Protopterus annectens | reverse complement strand
AGTAGTGCTTTTGCGGGCATCAAACCCGCTTCATCAGACAAATACAACAATTTCAATACAGATTAAAATACAATTCAAATTATCATCATAGCCATTTAAACCTTAGCTGCCAATCCATGTGACTTCCCAGTGAAGATGCAAAGTATCGCAGCCATTTAAAGCAACAGTATAGCCTAGTGAGTTTAGTCACATGTATCACTAAAAATATATGCAGTTACTAACATTTGCAACCAAAACGTTTAGAAAAATTACAAGTCTGCAATGCTACTTCATAGATGGTTATAGTAATAACCTTACACCTAAAGGCTAAAACAGCGATGTAATTTTATCACATCAAATAAGCATACCAAATACTAAACGGATATGCATATGCGAACTTCTTTAGCGCTAATGATTTTGACTCGCTCTCACATGCTTAAAAATGATAAATAATAATAGAGCAAGATTTAACGAACATATCCCTCAACCAGAATCATTCCCACCAAAATCTCATGAAATATTATAAAATACAGCAATGCGCTTATAAAGCGTATCGCTATCTAAGGGCATCTGCTAGCAATCACATACACTTTAACTTCTTGAGCGCTAATAATGCTCACTCGCTTTCACAAACTAAAAAATATAATAATAAAGCAAGATTAAAAAGCATATACATCAACCAGGATCCTTCTCCCCCAAACATCATAAAATACAGCAATACGCTTAATGTAAGGCGTTTCGCTATCTAAAAGCATCTATTGGCAATCGTAAACACTTAAAAAAAACAGATAGCTACGAGGGAATTCGTTCACCTTTCTATAAGCTTCAAAACACTATAACAATTTAATTGATTGGTATGCTAAAATATGTATGTTATAAAAATTATAAAAATATATTAAAACATTGCACTGCACTTGTTAAGAAATGTTAATAACTAACATGTAACCACATTCGCTGGTAGTCACTATTACAAAAAATAATGACTAACAAATATGTATACAAACTAATCATATTATAATATATAGAATATCTCTGTTATAAAACAAACACCTAATAAAAATCAAGTATGTATATGATATCATGCACCACTAGATAGCGTGCACTAAAGTCATACCTATAGATGAAAAGATATATATATATATATATTGATCATTACGCTGCAACATAGCATAAAACGTTGTTCAAAAAAGTGCCAATACAGCATTACTTCTAATATGTGCATACAAATGTTATTAATAGCACCTCAATGGATCAAATACTCAAGAGTTTATAAGCATTACAACAAAATAATAAAATAAGAAGCAAATTCAAATTATCCAAAAATATCAGTATACAATAGTGTAGTGAAAATGTTAATGAGCTTATAAAATAAATATCTGCACATATCTCCACATACACATGTACATACACACACGCATCCACATACATACCCAAATATTAAAACATGAAAATATGATATAGAAATAAATATATATATATATATATATATATATATATATATATATATATATGCACATATATACACATGCACATATACATGCATATATACATACATGCACATAAACACACACATATACATACACATATACACACACACATACATACACACATACATATATACACACACATACATACACACATACATATATAGAAACATAAATAATATATGATGTGCAAATGCTCGTAAAAACTACAAAACAATACTGATAATGCAACAAAAATTCATCCAATGGATATAAAAGTATACATAGAATCACTAATATCATAACATCATTTACTCTATCATTTAATACGCCTACTTTTTAATGTGGGTTTCAGTGAAATGGTCTCATTAAGCCCTTTTCTTCTATGCGCCCCAAGTCTCAAGATCCATGCCAATTCCATCTCTTCCGTTCTATTAACAATATCTCCCATCCTTATAGAAGGTTGCACTGCATACAACACTTGGAAAATAAAGGTGTGTGCATTACCAAACTTTATAGTGTGTTTTGCTAAGGCACTATACTCGTCACCTCTGTTCAGGCAATACTGATGGTCCCTAATATGTTCCCTCAGGGATCTATTCGTTTTGCCCACATAGAAATCAAGACATTGTATACAAGTGGGCAACGTATACCACATTCCTGCTATTACAATCAGATTCAATTCTGATGTCCCACAGTTTGCCTGTATACGGGTGTTTGAAATAGTGGGATTCATCAATATATGGACATTGGGCACATCTTCCACATTTACTAGTCCTACAAAAGCTTGAAGAATTCAATTTTACATAAGATTGATTATAACACAACATTCGTTTTAAACTGGGCATATTGCTGTAAGTAAAGCTGGGGTATTCCCCTACAATGTCTTTGACCCGTTCGTCTGTGGTAAGAATATTCCAATTATTAGTAACTGCTTTTGTTACTATTTCTACATTATAGCAAAAAGGGATTAAAAAACTTTCAAACACGGGTTTAGAATGTTTAACTTGTGCTGGTTCAGAAACCATTGAAAAATAAGGTTGTGCTCTATCAACTCTAATGTGATTCATGTTGGTATAAACTCTATGGATCTCTTGAGTAGAATATC
>NC_056741.1:617277471-617332471 GCF_019279795.1 Protopterus annectens | reverse complement strand
AGGCAGGTAATCTTTGTGAGGTGTTTCTGCGGCCTTTCCAGTTGTTGTAGATGTCTTGAGGTACATACCAAAAGGGGCATTGTACTTTACAGTGGGTCTAATGAGTGATGAGTAGAGGGGATGAGAAACCTTTTGTGATGGTGTGCCACGTAGAAGGATTTCCTGACTACTGCGGCGATGTGATTATCAAAGGAGAGACTACTGTCCACCTGTGTCCCAAGATCTCTTATCACACTTTCAGTGTTAAGTATACTACCGCCTATGTTGTAGTTCATGGGTACAGAGTTTTTATCAAAAGGGATGACAATGCACTTTTTGGCATTGAGCTTGAGGCCATGGCTTTGACACCAGGCATCTGTCTCAGTGAGACCCTTTTGTAGGATGTCCACATCGTTAGGAGTTTCGATTATGGCTCCTAGTTTGCAGTCATCTGCGAACTTCATTAGCGAAAGACCTTCTGTGTTAGCCTGTACTTCAGAGAAGTAGATACCAAACAGGAGAGGACCCAGGACTGAACCCTGTGGTACTCCACTTGTCACTGGTCTGAAGTCGAATTTGGAGTCTGCTACTTTCACAGTGTGGGTTCGATCAGTGAGCCAGTTGGCAACCCATCTTGTGACATAGGGATTTATACCTAGTTTAGTGAGTTTATCTATAATTCCAGAGTGGGGAATGGTGTCAAAAGCCTTGGCAAGATCTAGATAGGCTGTGTGAACCACCTTACCCTTGTCTACGGCTTTGGTGACTGCTTCAAAGAAGTCTATCAGGTTTAAGAGACATGATCTGCCTTTTACAAACCCAAACTGGGTGGGATCCAGAGTTTCGAGATTGCCAATATCTGTTTATAAGTTCCATGATGATACATTCCATGGCATTGCAGACCAGGCTCGTCAAGCTAATGGGGCGGTAGTTCCCGGGGTCCGTGGTGGCGTGGAGTGGGATAACCGTTGCTGTGCGCCATTCAGCAGGCACAAAGCCTGAGGTAAGACTATGATTGAACATGGTACTTAGGTGGGGTGCCAGTTCGTTCTGTAGTTTAGAACGCAGCCTGGGATGTTGTCTGGTCCCATGGGTGCTGTGTTCTTGGCTTTGGAGAGTGTGGTTTTTACCTGTGCAGCCGTGATTACAGGAACTTTGCATTCTTCTGGTATAGAGATGGGCTGTTTAGGGGGTGAGAGGGGGGTAATGTTAGCACTGAACCTATTTGCCGGGATGTTGGCAATATCAGTTGGGTCTGTATATTTAGTGCCATTGTGCTGTAACTCAAAGCAGATCTGAGTGTTGCCATTGAAATTCTTGACATAGCTATAGAATGCTTTGTGGTTGTCTTTAGAATCAGTGGTGATTTTGTTTTCATAACTAGCTTTGGAGGATTTTATCAAGGATTGCAGCTTCTTACTGAGGCTGACCAGGGAGCTCCGCCACTCATGGGATTTTACTCTCTTTTGCAAGAGTTTCTTCCTTCTGTTGTACAGTTTGTTTATGGCAGGGGAC
This sequence comes from Protopterus annectens, assembly GCF_019279795.1. Taxonomy (NCBI): domain Eukaryota; kingdom Metazoa; phylum Chordata; order Ceratodontiformes; family Protopteridae; genus Protopterus; species Protopterus annectens. The sequence continues at coordinate 617,330,977 of NC_056741.1, read as the reverse complement.
CATCAGATTGGCTTCCTTTTTTTTGGAGGATAGCATCTTGGTTCTGTTTGGGATAGCACGATCCATGCATTCATGTAAGTGCTTATAAATTGCAATTGTGTAAGATTCAGTAGTTGTAACTGTGTTGTCCACCTGCATGGGTGTCATGAAGTTCACCACTTCTGTCTTAAGAAGCATGAAGTTGTGCCCAAATACAGTGTAAAGTTGCCATTAGACTACAAAGCATGCAGCTAAATTTGACCGCATCACTAGACAACTGTGAGGACTTGCAGATTAAAAGCCATAAAGCAAGGTGTTGACGGTCAGTAGGAATTTTAGTAATTAAGTAGTCATTCAAAGCTGCAAGCCATAGTAGTACAATGCCAACTTATGTTGAGATCACTGCTTATCTGGGTATATCTGATCAAGGAGTTACCAAGTCTTTTGATGAGCTAGATATACTGATGATGATTAGAAATGCTCTTTTCTGTTGTAGTTCCCTTCATTGCACAATCAAGTGAAACAGATGTTGGATAAAATTAATTTCAGTGAAGCCAAACTCGATGGTTTACAATTTGAGGCTTCCTCCGTGTCAAGCATACAAAGTGGATTTGTAACTTGAATGACAAAACAGTGCCACCGCAACTCTTGGCACATCACTGCATAATCAGTCAAGAAAACGTGTACCAAAGCACTTGAAATGAGAAAAATCAGGAAAAGGTTGTTTGAACTGTTAACTTTGTAAGATCAATGGGTATAAATCTTGGTTAGTTTAAAACCTTTCTTGAAGAAGCACAATAATATAATTTACTTATACCAAGTCTGGTGGTTGAGTAGGACAGCGGCAATAGTTGAGTCTGGTCATTACATGAGGAAATAAAATAATTTATGGCTGACATAGGTACATTTGCCACATCCTTAGCGGATGATCTGTGGTTAAATGACCTGGCTTCTCTTGTGTGTACAACCAAATTAGGTAGACATAAGTATAAAACTACAGGTGAGTAATCTGTTGGTTAACAGGCTGTATGAACATTTAATTACATCCATTCGAAAGTTAAAGCAATAAGTAAGAAGGTCACTAAAAATCAGTAAAAACATAATGAAAACTCCAGCAAAGCTAGAACTTCCACTGAGTGACCTCACAAACCTCTTGTGCCAGAGGTACATGGGATATATACAAATGATCCTTATGAACATTAGGTGTTTCAGCTAATTGGCAATTCTGAATGTCCATGACTTGTTTCGTCATTTTACTGGGCAATTTCAGGCCAATAAAGCCAAACCCCACTAGCTGTGGATATGCATATTTCGGCCTTGTTATGACCTCCACAGCACAAGCAGAGTGTTTGATTAAGCATTATAAACACAAGGATAGCAGAGCCCTAGACAAATGGGGTAAAAAAGTATACACCTCTGCTACCTTAGCTGTTAGAGCTCTTAACTGCCAGTTCCATATGTTAAAATATCAGCAACATACCTTAGAACTATTAAAGCAAAATTTCCTTCTTGCCTGACAGTTCTACTTCCAGAGAGCTAGGGGAACTCTTACACTCCAGCTCTCAAGTGGCTAAGCATTCCCTCCACTGTGGATATGATGCCCTAGAAGCCTCCAGCAGGGCTGCTGTTGCAGGGTCAGTCATTAGGAGACATGCATGGCTGAAAGAGTAAACCTCTGCCTGAGCATGTTAAATCCAAAACTCCTAGACGCCCCCCTAGATAAGGACCGCCTGTTTGGATCTAAGGCAGAGGAGGTGATCAAGTAAATGGAGGATAAGGCAAAATCAATTCAGGCAGTAAAAGATTTCCTCCAGGTATAGCCTCCCAGATTCAGCAGGAACTTTCCCACCAAACACTGGTCCTTTCCTTCCCAATCCAGACCTATGCAAAGGAAAGGGCGCAGGGACAGACCCCCCCCCCCCCGGCAACAAGGACAGCAGAGGCCCAGACAATGGACGTCTGCAACCACCAGGGCAGGGAGTTCTAAGTCCACTCCCTCGCAATGACTAGTCCTCTCTGCCACCCCCATCCCCAAAGGTTAGGAGGAAGGCTGTCCCTTTTCAAAGACAACTGGCAATCCATCACAAAGGATCAATAGGTCGTAAAAATCATTTTCCAGGGATACAGATTCTCCTTCAAAGAGAGCCCAATCTTGACAAGGGTACCCAGACATACCATCAAATCAGCAGGCAGAATCCCTCTACCAAATTCCGAAACTGTGTTCAAGGAGCAGTGGAACCTAAACCCCAGGAACAAGCCAGTAAAGGATTTTTATTCAATTGCTCCCAGTACCTAGGAAAGAGGGCTCATGGCACCCTATTCTGGATCTATCCACACTAAATCTTTCCCTGCAAGTGCCAAAATTCGGAATGCTTGTGCTCCAAAAGCTCTTACCCATACTGACCCCAAATGCCTGGCTAGTCACCCTGGACCTAAAGGATGCCTACCTCCATATCCCTATAAGGGAGTCCTGCAGAAGTTTCCTTCACTTCAGGGCAGGTTCACATTTTAGTTCTCTGCTCTGCCCTTCGGCTTCTCTACTACTCCCAGGGTTTTCACCAAATCCCTGGCCCCTGTCATTGCCTTCTGCAAGCGGAAAAACCTTCAAATGTATCCCTATCTGGATGACTGTCTCATCCAGGTAGACAGCGGGGAAAAGCTTCTGCAAGACCTTGACTTTGTCCATATACTCTACCGCTCTGAGATTTGCCATCAACAAGAAAAAATCCCATTTCTAGCCCACCAGACAGATCACCACCTTGGGAGCTCTCCTGGACACATCCACCCAAAGAGTCTTCCTCTCTCCAGAAAAACAGCTTCCTACCCCAGTACTTCTCCCAGTTGGCTTACAGAACACACCTCACAGCAAGGAAGTTCCTTCAAGCTCTGGGGTACATGTTATCCTGCATCCTGTTGGTGCCCTTGGCCAGAATACACACAAGAACTGCAATGGTACCTAAAAACCTATGGTGCCAGCACACTGTCTCTGGCGCTGCAACTGCCTCTGATTCCCTGCTTGAGGGAAACTCCTATGGTAGGCAGAAGTCTGCCCAGAACAAGGGGCTACCTTTTCCAGTTCCTCCCCATGGCCAGACTATTACCACAGATGGCTGACAAAGCCTGGGCAGCACACTTAGGAGAGATGTGCACCCAAGCCACTTGAGACTTAGACCTATACATCAACCTAAAGGAAATGATGGCAGTACTCAGGGCTATCACAGCCTTCAAGAGCCACATAAAACCAGGGTACTTCTCATCAAAACAGACAATACCACAGTTGTGGTACATCAACAAGCAAGGGGAACATGAACACACTCCTATCTGCTTTGTCGTCTAGCCATGTTTCTCTGGCAGACTGCCTCAATGATGGGCCTTTACCTGATAAGCCCAGTACATCCCAGGGAAGCACAATACCCTAGCACCACCTTAGCAGAAGTGTCCTGGACCCCCACAAATGGCAGCTTCGGAGGGAGACCTTCCTTGGGATCATCCAAACTTGGGGGACCCCAGAGGTAGACCTCTTCACATCCATAGGCAACAGGCAGTTAGACAAGTTCTGCACCGGAGAGTTCCACCCAGAAACCTGGAAAGTAGATGCTCTCTTCTTCCACTAGAGCAACCCATTTGTCTATGCCTTCCTCCCTTGCCAGTGATCCCAAGGGTACTGCTAAAGATTAGGGAATAAGGGCCAAGAGCTATACTAATTGCTCCAAATTGGCCCAGGTAACATTAGTACCGCTTGCTACTCCTCATAACCAAGGAGCCTCCCAGGAGTCTGCCCCTCACAGAAGGACTTCTAACCCAAGAAAAAGGGTCAGTACTGCATCCCAATCTGCGAAATCTTAACCTATCCACATGGTTTATACCCCAAAGGCGGATACCAACCCACTGTTGAGCAAGCAGGTCCTGGATATAATTAAGGAGGCCAGGAGGCCCAGCACCAGGAAATCTTATTCTGCAAAATGGAAAAGATTCAATGCCTGATGCCAGTCTAAGGGTACCAGCAAGCTCCCTTGCATCTCTCTCTCTCTCTGATTCTAGACTATCTGACGGAGCTAGTGCAAAAAGGATTATCTTACTCTTTCATCAAAATTCATGCCTCTGCTATCTCTGCCCATGCCCACGCAGCTGCCTTTGTTCTCCCACCCCTTGCTAAAACAATTCCATAGAGAGGGGTTTCTCCCATCAGGCAACCCACTCCTGCCTGAAACCTGAATTATGTCTTGGAAAAATTGATCTTACCTCCCTTTGAACAAGCTGCCTCAGCACAGCTAAAACACCTCTCTTGGAAGACCGCCATCCTGCTGGCCATAACCACAGCTAGGAGGGTTTCCGAGCTGCAGGCACTCATGGCCATTGAACCCTTCATTATTTTCCATGTAGACAGGGTGTCTCTTATAACTAGCCCTCTTTTATGCCTAAGGTGGTGTCTGACTTAACACTGAATCAGGCTATACATCTTCCCACCTTCTTTCCTAACCCTCAGAACAGGGGGGAAAGAATCCTTCATTCACTAGATGTGCACAGGCAACTTGGATACTCTCTGTATAGAACCAAGTCTCTCAAAGACTGACCAGCTCCTGGTCAGCTTTACCCCAGGGTTAGAGGGGGACCTATTTCCAAGTAGATCATTTCTAAATGGATATCCAACTGTATTCCCAAGCCAGTCTGAAGGCACTCCACTAGGGCCGCATCCATTTCCACAGCCTTTCTCAGAGGAGTCCCTACCAAGGGCATCCTAGAACCTGCCACTTGGACTTCCATCCACACCTTCACCAAGCACTACCATTTGCCTCTTTTCTCCAAAACCCGGGCAGGCTTTGCCTCTGCAGTTCTGCAGGTCATGCTAGGCCCTACTTGGAACAGTGCAACCTGTTCTATTATTCCTTCCCTTCTACCATCCACCCTACCTTCAGCTTTGGGGAATCTTCCCACAAGTGATGACTGCAACAGTGAAACACTAAGAACATAGTACAGTTGTATACACTTACCATAAATGTAGATGTTTGAGTGTATTCACTGTTGCAATCCTGTTTTCCCTCCTTCCTTCCCCCTCTATTTCTCCGTTTCCTTCACAACTATCTATGCCTATGGGCATCCCATACTTGGCCTTCCACAGGCCTTCTAGGCAGGGCTCCTATAGGTTGGGGCGAGAAAAACTGTAATGGTGTCAGCTGCCCTGTTTTATACTACTGATGACCTGACATCAATCCCAGACGACCAGCAGTCGACGCAAGAGGGACAGTCTTTACTCTGATATTTGGGCCGGCCGAGGGCTACCCAGCAGGGATAAACCCACAAGTGATGACTGTAACAGTGAATACACTTTAACATCTACATTTATGGTAAGTGTACACAACTGTACTTTTCCAAGACATCATGTAACTCCTGGGTCTTACTTCACCTTTGCAGTTGAGAAGCTAACTCTGTATCTTTCCAAGTCTGTTACCTCAACAGACATGAAATCTCTTTTTAGGAAAACCTCTTTTTGGAAGCTACTACTCGAGCCAGCAAGATATCTGAACTGCATGATTTGATGTGTAAAGAACCAGTCATGTTATCCCAGAAAGGCAGGAAGTCTTAAAAAAAAAACTATTCTTTAATAAAGTGTTCTCTGATTTTATTTGATCTGTCCAGTTGGGTTTCTTATATATTTGATCAGGAGAGCAAGAGAAAGAGTTACATTTCCTATGGGCAATTTAGATGCTTTACTGAGATAATCTAATTAGCAGTTTACCTTATGTGAAAGGTAGTCATGGTTTTACTGTCACCATGCAGACCCTTTCCAACTGGTTTGCTAATTTGTATACTGAAAGATGAACTGCAGATCTCTAAAGAGATTAGGGATCACTTCACCAGGTTGGCAGCTACCATTGCATCTTTTAAAAATATCTGTCCAAAGTAGTTGCCGGGCTGCTGCTTGGATATTCATTCACATGTACTTCAGAAATAAAGTGCATGCCCATTCTAGATTTGGAGCAGTATTTGGCTTTTGCTTTTCTTTAGGGCTTGTTATAGACCACCCACTCTCTTTTTTTTTTTCCTGGTAGCCAGGAGTGCAGTCCATATTACCCTTTTATATTATGAAGTCGTACAGCAGTGAACCTTATTTTAAACATATAATACTTGTGTGCGAATGCTGAAATTAACGGTAGATAATTTGAGTCATGGGATCATTGCTGCAGTACAGGCTCCCTTCCTGAATCCCTGTGGTTCTGTACATGCTTTTGGCCAAAATGCTTTCACATTGTCAGCTATGCACCACTTACTCACTTAATGGGTTTCCTGTTTGCTTAATAAACTGTAAACCCATGAACCCATGGTGTTTGGTATTATTGCTTTTTACTCTAAGATTTATAGTGGAAGTGTATTATAGTATTCTGGTGAAGATGTACTCTTCAGCTTTGTGCTTTTATGTAGGCTGGTTTAGTCTTTCAAGACCCGCTCAGTGTTTCCAAAGAGTATTTATTGGAATTGTAGCTCTGTTTGACACTTTCTGAGCACGCAAAATGAACAGACTTGCGAATACAGTGTACTCCCCCTTGTAGATGAGAGGTACTTAATGGCTGCTGCTTGAGATTGCAGTCACTTAGCCCTAAGGAGATACAGCTGCTGAGAGAGATCAGGCCATACTGCTGTCTTGCTTTGTATGTTTGCCATTCCTTATGTGCATGCCTTCAGAAACCATTCTTTTATCTATAGTTATGGTAAGTATACTTGCAGAAGTGTATTTCTTGATTCTCTGGTACAAGATATTTAATGCTACCTTATAGGTTCACAGATCAGTACTATGTTGTTGATCCAGGGGATCATTAGTAGCCTGGCCACAGTACCCAAATCATAGGTACACATTGACACGACTAATTTATATCTTGTTTCAACCCATTTCAATGAGGGCTTGAGGAGCCAGACCTGGAGTGCATTTACAGTTGCTCATCCATTCATCCAGGTTACACTAAAAAGTCACTTGCTTTATGTCCAAAGGAAGTCTATTCCATAATTTTCATAAAAGGATTTGTGTGTGTGTGTGTGTGTGTGTGTGTGTGTGTGTGTGTGTGTGTGTGTGTGTGTGTACACATACACACACTTCACCAGCGGGTCCTATTTATGCTAATATCTTTTGAGTGGGTGTTGAGGGTGTTAGGTTTAGAAATGTGCAGGAGGTCATAGAGGACAGGATCCTTTGAGGATATGTAAGCTAGATAGAGGTTAGCAGAGAATTTGTACAAAACAGGAGAGAGAGTGCTTTAAGGTGATCTGAGCAGCTCAAGGAAAACATGCCTGTGACTATCTTAGTGAGGAAATGTTGTAGTCTCTCAAGCTGGTTTATATGCTTCGGGTACATACCAAAGGAGCCATTACTCTCTATTAAGGGCCTGATGAGGGAGGAGTAGAGAGGGATATATCTAGTTTGTCAAGGTTAAAGGATTTCCTAATGGTAATGAATACATGGTGATCAAAGGGTAGTTCATTATCTACCCACATGCCCAGGTCCCTAATGGCCGAATCAACTCTCAAAGGGATGTCACCTATGTAGTAGGCACATGGGTACCCGGTTTTGCTTAAGGACACAATGCTGCAGTTCTTGGTATTCAGTTTTATGCCATGGTCCAGGCAGCACCTATTGGTGCTTATTAGTCCCTTCTGAAGAATCTGAAGGTCAGATGGGGAATTGATTACAGCTGCAAGTTGGTCTGCCACAGGCCCTTGATGTCCGCCTTGACATCAGAGAAATACTAGACAAAAGTGGTCCAAGACTAATCTCTAAGGGACACCACTAGTAACTCTTTTTGAAGGGCGAGCACCCCCACATCAACAGATTGGGTTCTGTTAGCCACTTTGCTATCCAGTGGTAACATAGGTATTTACATTTAGTTTGATTGGCTTGTCAATGTGAGAATGTGGGATGGTATCAGAGGCCTTGTCCAGGTCCATATAGGCAGCGTGAACCAATTTACCAGAGTCAAATGCATTATTGACTTTTTTAAAGAATCCCACCCATTCCATCGCTTTGTAGATAAGGATGGTGAGACTTAATAGGACTGTAATTTCCTGATTCAGTAGTGGATTCTCCCTTATGGGGAGTGATAATTGCTGCATTTCTCCTTTCCTCAAGCATGAATCCAGTGGAGAGGTAGAAGCTGAATATTCTTGATAGTGAATTTTCCATATAGTGTCTGGTGCCAAGAAGGGAATCGTGCACATTCATGCACATTATCAGGAACCATGTGGCAAGTGTGTTTGGCTTTGGAGAAGTCATTCTAGACCTGCTCTGAGGTGATCAGATGGGGTAGTGTGGGTATACTAAGTTGGGGAAGTTAGGAAGAGAGAGGGAAGTAAAGTTAGAGCTGCATTTGTCTGCTCATATTTTAGCTGTGTCCCCCAGGGGACAAGTGGTGTTCTGTATTAATTCTGGGCACTCCTCTGCCTTTTCTGTAAGGTTTTTGACCTAGCAGAAAGTTTTGTGGTTGTCCTTTATACAAGTAGCAATTCTCAATTCGTACTTTCTTTTGGAGGATTTGATTTTGAGTTTTTTGTTGAGCTTTCTGAGATCATCTTTTACAGGCTCAGTTTGTTCATCTTGTATAGTTTATCCCAAGATTCCAACCAAAATAATATGCTGTAAGCACCATTTCACAGAGACAAAATGTTTATTTACAAATTTTAGTGCTTTCAATTCTAGTATATGGAGACAACTTCAGAAAGAAAAAACACTTCCAGTTTAAGTACCCACCTCCATGTAACCACATCAAATTGAAATTTGGCAAATAAAAAAACACTATTGGTTATAATACATAAAGGTGATAAAGACCTATCAGATCTTGTATGCCTATTTCAGTTTTAAACCATGATTATAAAATGTTTGTGTATAATGGCTAAAAGAGTGGCAAAGATGATGCCAAAATTGATGGATATGGATCAGTGTGATTTTGTGGAGGAGAGGAAAACATTTGACAACATCATTAATAGTGCAATAATTATCCAGAGAGAAGCAGAATGTAAGAAAATACCTCTGTTGGTGCGCCTTGATACATCTCAGCTAGGCAGCATTCAACAGAGTAAGCTGTGATTTTGAGTAGGGCAATAAAAGCATTTGTCTTCCCTGATAACATTATAAGGTTGATTAGGATACGTGAGGGATCATAGGTGAAAATTAAAGGGGGGGGGGGTCCGGTCTGATAAATTGTTTGAGCATTGGAACCAGACAGGAGTGTCCTCATTCCCATTTTTTGTTATATTTAGAACTATTGGTAAAGAAAAGAAGGGACTTGGAAATTCAAGAATATAATTGGTGTGGTAATCAAGGAAAGTTGGCTTTATTTGCAGATGAAATTATTTTTTACCTGATAAGGATGTTTTAGTGTTCTGAGAGTTTCAAAAATTTTTGGGATACACAACTAATGAACATAAAATAAAGGAAATGGCTGTAAACTAGGCAGCCACATATAAATTAGTTCAGCAATGCACATATTTATGGGGACATGATAAAATGAAGTCCTTAGGAGTATATGAATTAAAGGATTGTTACGGCAGCAAAGGATATGTGAGAAGAGGCTAAAAAGATAATACAGAAATAAGAAATGGAAGCTCCATGATATGGATAGAAAGATACAAGCAGTGAAAATGTTTTTAATCCCTTTAGTTTTATATATAGGACAGGAATATTTTTATCAGAGGAGAAGTGGGCAGTAATTAATAGCTAAACTCTAGTTCTTGTGGTGTGAAAACAGAAACTCAACAGAGAAGCCCAGAGGAGAAGTGGGCAATAATTAATAGCTGAAGGATTTTATCTGGGAGGGGAAGAGGCAAGCGTCAAGTGGAATACGTTGATCCTTCTAATAGAACAAGGTGGTTTGAGATTACCTGATTTGAAGGGGTATTTCTTAGCTACACAGTTAAGGCTCCTATACATAACACATGCAGAAAGCCAAGTGGAAATGTAAGCTGATGAAATGGGGGGGGAGGGGGCCTCAAACAAGGAGAAACTGGACTTCCAAGGTGGCAGCACATTGAGTAACAGCTAAACTCTAGTTCTTGTGGTGTGAAAACAAACTCAACAGAGAAGCCCAGTAGACTTTTGTGTTAGTAAGTGTACTGCCTGGATGCCAAGAAAAAAATACAGAGCACCTGGAAAAAAATCTGCTACAAAAAGTGAGTGAGAAGCACTGACTGGGGAAAGTTCTGCAGCTGTTCAGCAAACAGCAATCCAACCTCCCGACATAACTTCCAGTAATCTACAGGAAGAAGCAAGACAACTGCACACAGACCTGGTTAAAATAAATGAAGCACTGATGGAGTATATCAACATAAACAACAAAAGGCTGGAAAAAATGGAAGAAGCTTTAAACAGATATTCAGATAACATGATAAAGCTGCAAAAATCAGTGTGAGAAGTGAAGAAAATTTTGGCTGAATAAGAGACTGCTCAGGAAGAGATGTTTCAAAAAATAGAATTAGAGGACAGAGCACGTAGGAAAAACCTAAGGGTTTCAGCTGTACCAGAGAAGCTGGAAGGAACGGACTGCATTAATTTTATGAAGCACAAATGAGGAACTGGACTGGTATTCCATAGTAGGGGTTGTTAGTTGAAAGGGCGCATTGTGTGTGTTCTCCAAACTTGGCTATGAGAAAGCAATCTAGACTTTTAATAGTAAAGATGCCATCCTACCAGCAGAAGGAGTCGATTCTGACAAAACTATGGCAGAAAGAAAAAATACTAAGTGGAAGACTAGTATTTCTGGAGAATGCTTACTCATTGTACACCAGACAGAAGAGGAGTAAATTCATTCCACTCTTCATGGAATGTCTAGACGCAGGCATGAGACTAAAACTGCTGTACCCAGCTGTCTTCAAGGTATTCTGCCCTCAAGAGGCAAAATTATTTTTTGATGAAGTACATGCTAAGGAGGAAATAGAAATGTTTGTCCATCAAAAAGTGAGCTGTGAAACAGAAGATTCTGCTTCCTGTTGTTATGGTAAAAACCCAGATAGACTGTACCTGTGAAACCTCTTCTACTGTTTCAGTAGAAAATGTTGGAGAGAAGGAAGGGAGCATGAGAGTTGACTAGAATTGAGAGTATGTTGGCAAAGAACCAGAGACAGGATTTTGGAGATGGAGATAAAACCAGTAACTTAATGGGGGGTTACAATGCAATAATTAGATTTATGAATTATGTCAGAATAAAAAAATCTGGAAATAATTGGACTTTTTCAGAATTTGTTGGACTTGTGGGGGACTGTAAAGTACATGCTCTACTTCATGTCATTAGCGTTCAGAAAATGCTTTGGGGAAAGAAACCGAGGGGAAAAGGTTAACTGTAAGTAAAAGCTTTTTTTCCCTTAATAGTACTATATTTTGTGGTGTATGGTTTTCTTTGCATGCTACTGTATAAAGTAAAGTTTTCTCAGTTATTTTTAAGTGTAATGGGGATTGTAAATAGGTGCTGCTGTTTTTTCTCTTTCATTCTCCCTTATGTTTCTGTTCACTTTTAAGAAATGTAGGCACTGCAATATTTAAAAAAAAGACCGATTAAAAGAGCACGACAAAAGAAAAATTAATGTGTCTTTTCTTAATCTTGCATGGGGGAATGATTAAGGACCTTAGGTTGATTTAGTAACAAGTTTTAAGAGAAAGCAAGTAGATAAAAAAATAACATTGAATATTATGAGTTTTTTTCCTAGCAAATTAAGAATGTATGCTTAGTAACAATTCTGTATCTGTCCCTCGTCTCAATGGAAGCAATCTGTTAGAGAATTTGACTGGTTCTCGTGTCTCCATGGAGACAATCTGTTGGTGAGAAATTTGTTGTCTGGTTCTCATGTCTGTATGGAGATAATCTGATAGAGAAATTGGTTACAGTCTGGTGAACAGTGATTGACTGGGAAAAACAGAAAAGAGAAACTGGTTTAGGAGATGATGATCTCTGAAAGGATTCAGGGGTTTTCCAAGCTTGGAGAGCTATAAAGATAAGACAAAACCAGTTGGCACTTAGTAGAAGCACAGGCTGCACCATGCATCTTAGCAAGAGTGTGGCTGTCAGTTTGGCAAATTTTCTCGTTAGGAGGGTAAGACTTCAATATTTGAAGATGTGCATGGTTTTGTGTGTTGGTATTAAATTAATAGGTTTTAGGGGGGTATTGGGTTTTTTTTGAGGGCTTTCAATAAAACAAAGTTGTGTAAGATGTGACATATTTTTAAATGGATATGACAAACAACTATATATACAAGTTCAATCTGCCAAACAGTGTATGCATTTAACACTAAAGCTGGAACTAGACATTTAACAAAAAAGGTTTTATACATAAAAGATGGGAATAATAACTTTTTTAATACAATGATGTTTTCTGTAATGTCTTTAAACATCAGTGGTCTCAAAGATAAATACAAAAAAAAAAGAATTGTGAACAATATTAAAAATGTAGAGTGCAAATAGCTATGTTGCAGGGACGCACTTGGAAAAAAAACTTAACATGTGAATTTGATAAAGGTTTTCAGGGTGGTTATTCAGTGGATTATTTGGGATAAAGGAAAAGAGGAGTACTTATATTCATTCCAAGAGGAGCTTCATTCATTATAGAAGATGATAAAAAAGCTAGTGACAGATTCTAGTGCTAGGGTGCAAGTGGGGGGGGGGTACAGTGCCATGTATTTATATTGGGTTCCTATTACATGAGCAAACACTAGAAATAGGGAACGCTCATTTGTCTAACCCGAATGCATGAAACCAAAGAATATCGAAGGAACGGATCAGTGAATTTTTCCCAGGGAGAAAATTTGCTGGGCCGTTCTCCAGACTTTGCTGTTTTCTTCACTGTGGTGCGATCTCAGAGTTGGTATATTTAAGGTGGGGGTGTGTGGGGGCACGGCCCCCCATATTGGGGGGGGGGGCAAAGCCCTCCACTTTTTTCCCTGTGCATTTTTTTTTTGTTTTTGATCAGCAAATTTTTTCCCTGGGAAAAAATTCTCTGATCCTGTCCTTCAAAGTTTTCTGGCTTCATGCATTTGGGTTTGATAATAGATTGTTCACTATTTCTAGCATTCACTCAGATAATATGAACCCTTTATATTCCACCTAAAACTGCTATAATGGAGCTTGAGAATTCTGGAAGAAATGATCAGCTTTTAGCAATGAATGTTACTTGTAGATTGGGACTGAAATTTGATTTTCAACAGTAAAGATGTATCTGGGGGGCCCAGAAGGGAAAGTATAACAAAGGAGGGAGCAGATTTTTGAATGAAGTAGAGCATATAGTTTAGTCATTTACAAAATCAAAGTCCAGTATTTCCAGGTTTTCTTGATCTGTAATGTTTCACAAATCTTATCAATGCTTTGTAATCCCATGTGTCAATTTGAGTTTCTGGTTTTATTCCTGTTTAAATTTGCCACATTCAGTGTCTGCTTCATTTCCAGTGTACTCTCAGTTCTTCTTTTCGATTCTTATGCTTTCTCTGTCTCTTAAGCATTTTCCTTTGAAACATTGAAAAAGGTTTCATTGGTACAACTTCAATGTGGTCTTTATTACCAGAAGAACACAAAGCAGAATCTACATAAAAAAATGTTTTTGTCCACCCAGGAAAGAATATTCTGAAGAAAGCTGGGTACAGCAGTTTGAATCTCACACCTGCTTCTCGACATTCCCTGTTTAGTGGAATAAATTTACTCACTGTGCACCAGGCAGAAGAGGAGTAATCATTCTCCACAAACACTCTGCTGTCTCCCACTTTTAGTACTTTGTCATCCTGCCACAGTTTTGTCAGAATCAACTGCTCCTGCTGGTAGGATTGCATCTTTACTGCTTTCTCATGGCCATGTTTGGAGCATACACATGATGTGCCCTTCAGTTAACAACTCCTGCTTTGGAATACCAGTCCAGTTGCTTATTTGTGCTTTAATAAAATTAATGCAGTCTGTTCCTTCCAGATTCTCTGGTACAGCAGAAAATCACAGGTTTTCCTACATGCTCTGTCCTACCACGTAAAAATACATTTCATTGGTTTCATCCTGGTACACTGGACTTCCTCAGAATAAAAAATGCTACACCAAACTTAAATACAAAACTTCTGTTAATCAGTTGACATCAATCAACCAACAATCATAATATTTAAACAGCCAAATACAATTTTAAAACTTTTACTAAAAACATTTACTATTTATATAAAATAAGCAACTTTCTACTTAAGTACTGAACCTAGTGCCACTTGTTCATTCAATCCAGGTGGAATGAACAAGTGGTGTAAACAAGCTACTCTGTGTCTTGGCTTTGACCTCATTCAGATTGTCTAAAATACCTCAGGGTAGCCCCTATGTGTAAACATATGTAGAAGCTTCAAACATACATCTTCAAAATATTCCCTCATCTGACATCATCCTAGCCAACCTAACATACTGACCTTTCACTACAGATGTTTTCTGATGGTCAGAATGCCAACTGGCATAATAAAGAAATGAATTTGAATAGGTTGACTTTCCATAAAGTGACTACTGAAAGTTCTTTGTCATAGTTCTTATAAAATAGTGAAATCAAGATAATTCACCTTGTCACTGTCGATGGTCATTGTAAATTTCAAAAATCGAGTGGTAGAATTTAAAGTAAAAAAAAATAAATCAACCAATTTCTCCATACTGTCCTACCAAAACAGTACAATATCATCATGGTATCGGACATATAAGGCCCAACATCCCTTGTACTGAGACTTAAAAACAAAAAGATCTCCCCATTGTGCTAACACAATGTTGGCAAAAATGGGGGCACAAATGAACCCCATAGACTTTTTTTAAATATTTGATTTTCAAAAATCAGAAAGTTATTTTCCAAAACTAGTTTTATACATGTCTTAGTAAGTATACTAGTATGATCTAGCTCAGAATTGCTACACAAAAAGTCATAAAACCACTCAAAACCGAGTTGGTGGGGAAACACAGAAAATAAATTACATACATCAATAGAGACCATTATTAAATGGTCATCATAGATGTCATTGGATACCTTGAACAAAAAGTCCCATGGATCTTTATATAAATAAGGACATTTTTCCATCACGTTTAACTTTATGGTCAATGAACTTGACAATAGGAAAAGTTTTAGATGCCTTTGCATCCATGATTGGGTGTAGTGGGGGGTTACCTAGATTTATTTGTCTATTTTTGGAATACCAGAAATAGTGGGGATATGGGAATGGAGCACATTTTAAAAACTCGTGCTCATCTAAGGCAATTTGACTGTTAAACAACAATTCTTCAAGCGTTAGACTTGTTACGATAAGCTATATTAAGTTAATTTCTAGAAACTTCTTCATAAGCCTCACCATACAATATAGTAAAAGTCCTATTGACATAATCATTAGTCCATTGCTACAATACCCCCACCTTTATCTGGTTTCATGACCCTGATTTCATTGTTAAATATGATGTTTTTAAATAGGTGTGCTTCACTGCTAGCTAAGTTAAAGTCCCTGTCACAACCATGATCTTTTAACAGTAGTGATCTGATATCAAATTCACTTTTTTTTTTCAAACATATTCACGATAGGGTGAGCATGGGGATTAAAAATAGTAGATCTGTTTAAACTTGTGCCTGATTGAGCACTGTATTGGCCTATATTACCTCTAAAAAAGAAAGCAAGGTTCAGTTTTCTCCCAAAAAGCTTCAACTGAATAATAGTCTCCTCTATATTAGCCCTCCAGGCCGTTACAAAATTAAGACCTTTCTCAGAGGTCTGCCCACTCAGTAGTGACATGTGCCTGACTCATATTGAAGATTTTAAAAACACCCAATGTATTAAGAACAGTTGAACATAAATTGTCACTTTGTTCAGGGTCTACTGAGACCTCGTTCTCGCTCTCCTTGTCTGTGGAAATGAATGTTGATAGGGTACATATGTTGTGTCCTCTGTTACTCTCTCCCTCTGATTCATGAATATCCCCGATCTCAGAGAGGGAACCATTAAAGGGTCAGGATTATTGACAGAATCCTGACTATCACTATTCCTAACCTCGTCCCCATCACAATGTTCCCTAAATTGCTGATGTTGCTGTTGACCTAACGAGGGAGCAGGGTAGGCTCGGCCATTGTCATTATCATTTTTATACCTCAATAATTTTTTCTTTCTTAATTTTAAGTTCTACGATGTTTCTGTCCACACACACAAACCACCAACTATAAAATAAAGTAAAACCGAAGAGTATTCAAAGTAGAAATTTATTGGTAAGCGCTTTCAGTTAGACTTTCCAACCTTGTTCAGACAAATACACAGTCAAATCACTTAATATATACTCACAAAATTAAACAATCATTCAATTATTCAACCAACCTATTCACTACCTTAAATACTGCATTTATATAAGATCATAATTTTGGTTTTGTGATTTTAGAACAGGTCAGAGTAAATCCAAGGGGAGGACCCTGGAAAGTATTATTGGAAAATAGAGAATACTGGTGGCAAGTTTACTTAAATGCTACTGTGTTACCCAGGTATCGGTGATGTGATGTTATTGCTCTAGCCAGTGTTTTAAAACTTAAAGCATTTAATAGATTATTGGTGAGAATTTTATATTTTTATATTTTACATAGGACTAGTGGGGGGGGGGGGGTAAAATAAATGCAGTATTTAAGGTAGTGAATATGTTGATTTAATAATTGAATTATTGTGTAATTTTGTGAGTATATATTAAGTGATTTGACTGTGTGTATTTGAAGAAGGTTGGAAGGTCTAACTGTGAAAGTGCTTATAAATTTTTACTTTAAGTACTCTTTGGTTTTATTATTATGTTTCTGTCCACATAATTCACAGCAGCCTTGAAATCATTGATTTTACTGTCAAACAATAAATCGGCACGTTTGCTATTATCCACCCTATTGATCTCACCATTCAAATTTGCCATCTTCCTGTCATTATTGGTAATCAGAACTCATAAGAATTCACAATCATGTTTATTAAACAAGGATAATAACTCGCGATCTAGAGGTGAGTCCTTTAACCAACCAGGTTGGATATTTCCACATCCGGAGCCCTTTAGGAATGTACTCGTGTCTCAGACACTCTTAGATAGCTGTTCTCCAACTGAAGTTTCTTAAATTTAAACAC
This sequence comes from Protopterus annectens, assembly GCF_019279795.1. NCBI lineage: Eukaryota > Metazoa > Chordata > Ceratodontiformes > Protopteridae > Protopterus > Protopterus annectens. Next base: position 617,313,912 of record NC_056741.1, on the reverse strand, counting down.
CAGGTCACGAAAAGTTCTAATTTGTTGATCTAATGTCCTGGGCTGAGGCATTGCACTGCTCACATCTGTTCTCCATTGTTCTCCTTCCTTTAAAAAAGGGGTCTCTTGCACTCTGGTATATACTAGTGAGAGATGTTTTAAGGTCATGAAAAATGAGGCAGAAAGGCCAAGAAGTTATTACTGAAGTATACTTCTCACTTTCTGAAATAAATGTTAAGTAACCTTTTGAAGTTCTGTGCATCCTCCTTACCATTTTATAAGGTTGTCTAGATAAAAACTATTTTTGGAGACATATGTTAATAAGAATGGCTTCCTGAAGTCTGATTTCTTCAAATGGCAGTGTCCATGTCCCTGAGAAGAGCCTGTGCCCTGTTCGCTGTTATGGGGACTTACTTCTCTTTCGTTTGCCTGCCTATTGTTTCCCTTCCACACTACATATGCTAGTACAAGTAAGCATATGAACACTAAATGTAGCGCTATCACAAATTGTTTCCCCAAGCTCAGCAGTCACTGCCACAGTGTTGAGAAAGTCTTTGGATAAGCCTAGCTGTTTTATTTGTACACCACTTGAGAAAATTAAGTTATGGGCACATTTACTCATTTCTGTGAGCCAGACTTTATTGCAACAGTTGAATGTGTTGCTTAGTATTACCCATCCACAGAATTTGTATTTTACAGACACAGGAGAAAGAAAGCTGCCCACAGATTTGCCACATAATGTGAGGGATTAACTGCTTTACTGTAGACTTTATGCAATTCTTATTTCTTAATGCTGTTTTAGAATGCACTGCTTATGTGTTTTGTATATTGCCATGTTTACAGTGCTGTTCATAGATATTTCTGAAATGCAGGAGGCGATAACATTCAGAATTGGGTTACTCAGGAAGATCATTACAGCAGCAGGTTTCTTGATTCTGGCTTATTTTACTCTGACCTATAAAGATGTGACCAAACAGAGCCTGAGGATCTTAAGTAACCTTCAGGAAACTCAATTAAAAATGCAGGACTTCCTTCGTGAAACAGGTAAGGACAAATGTCCATATTATTGCTGTCCTTTCTTGAGTGATCTGTATTGTTTTATAAATGTAATTGTCTTCATGTATTTATGTGTAAAATATGGCAATTGCAGTCAAATTCTGATTAGCAGATGGTGGTGCATTCTGTACTCAAGTACAAACAGAAAGAAGAATATTTTTTTTTCTGTGCTTCGGATAATAGAAGCTGGCCTTGAATACCTAAAGTGGGATAGCAGACAGGTCAGAACAGCAAAGTTGTTGTCTTTCGGCTTTTCCCGGTTAGGGGTCGCCACAGCGGAACTCCAGTCCGCTAATGATTGGCGGTAGATTTTCACGAACGCCAAGGTGCCAGCTCGACGTTCAACCTTGAATGAAGGCACACCCGTTTACGCATGTCTTTCAAATGCCCACCCAAACTGCGGGGAGGACATGCAGACTCCACACACAAGGCACTCCCCGCACTCCAGCCGAGAATCGAATGGGAGAACCTCTTGCTGTGAGGCAACAACGCTACAGCTGCACCACCACTGGAGAGTACTTTTAATAGAGTTAAAACTGAAACTATCGATTTAGTAAATTAACTGTGTGACCTTGTTAAGGTTCTTTGTTAAAGGACATCTCAGTGCTGTGGAACATTCTGAGAGTATAGATTAAAAAGGATTATGTTATAGCAGCTAAGAATTTGTGGGAAGAGACTAAATATACAGTACAAAAACTGAGAAAGTGAAAACTCTTGCTTGTTGATATGGATAGTAAGGCACAAGCAGTACAAATGTTTTTAGTCCTTTTAGTTTTATACATGGGTCAGACATATTTTTATCAACCAGAGGAGAAGTTGTGAATAGTAATTAAGAGATGAACTATTTTATTTGTGAGGGGAACTGGGCACGAGTCAAATGGAATAACTTGATCCTCCCAGTAGAACAAGGAGGTTTAGGATTAACTGATTTGAATGGGATGTTTTAGAAATGCACAGTTAAGGCTCTTCTATATAACACAAGCAGAAAGCTACAATTCAAAGTGGAAAGGGATGATGATGATGATGATGAAGCAAAGCAGGGGAGTAATTCAAGAAAATAAGGAATAAGAATTGGATTTTTGGCACAGTTCCTTAAGGTGAATAACAGCCATACAGAATATTATGTTCATTAAGTAGCAGAAAGTATACTAAGAATGAAGTCAACACGAGAGTGGAGAAAGGGTATTTTGATGATAGGGATGACTACAATTAGGGATACAGAGAATAGGCAACGTAGAGGGTGGAATTTACTGGAGGAAGTTGGCAAAAGAACCAAGGTACTGAAAACAGAGAAAGAAAGGTAACAGAATGAGACCAATAAGACATTTGGATTGTAGGCTAGTAATTATATTCCCCGGCATAGATTGATATTTGAGTATAGACAGAGAAAGGGATAAGGAAATCCGAAAGGAGAAGCCCGTACTGGTTGAGTTTTTAATTGAATCTAACACTGAAGCTGCTGTTAAAAAAAGAATAGTTAGTGGGGCATATACGATATTGCATGATAACTACAGAAATCAATCTTAAGAGGTCTGAAGACACTGGGGGAAAAGCGATTAGAAATGCAATTCACAAAAAACAATGGGAAGACATATGTATGGCTCCTGAATATGCAACAAAATCTAGAAGATATAAGATTTTTGCCTGGAAGTGTTTGCATTGATAATTTTACACCCCAAAGAATCTTTCCTCAGCTAGATAGTAAATGGAGTTGCAATGGAGAAGCAAGAGGCACCTGGGAGCATATGTTCTCAATGTGCAATGAGTTGGCAGACTAAAAATTCCCTGCAGAGTATTCTGTCAGGAATACTGGGCAAGCAAATGATTTTGAGTTAGGCTATAAGATCTGAATTGTCTAAGGCCTTGTTGAGTTTAATTCTGGTGGCTGCCAAGATAGCAATTACTAGAAAATGAAAATCAAAATGTAAACCAACTATACTTGAAGTAATAAAAATTGTAACCGAGATAAACTGTAAAACCAAGTGGGAACGTTGGAAAAGGTTAGGAGTAAATTACATAGAAAATAAAAATCACAGAACAATAAATGCAGAAAAAAATGTTTTGTAGGATGAATGAGATTTAAGAGAAGGCAGGAACTGAACAATTTAATGTTGCTTTGATTATATGATAAATGTATAATTATAAATGTGAACTTGTTAATATGGTTTGATTACTTTTATATAATGCAAGTCTGCCTATGTCATAAGTTTAAAAAAAAATAAGAGGTTCTTAAAGAAGATGGACAAAGACCATACATAATGAGTTGCCATTTGACACAAAATATGTGGCTGCTTGCTATAAACACTGTCACTGTGGTAATAATCTGCTCCCTATTGAAATATTTGCACTTGTAATGCTGAATGATAGCACATAAGAAAAAAGCCCCAAAAATGCAGAAGGATCAAATATTCAACCTCACTCTTTATTTAAACTTTTTTTCAGGGAATAGTAAGCTCCCCATCTCCCCCTATGTGGGGAGATAAGTGCTTAAAAAAATTTATATATATATATATATATATATCAACTATGACTTTGCCACATCTTGGAGAAAAGGTAATACTCTGCGAAATGTCCATCTCGGACTTGGTGTATATATATCTCCTTTTTTGGGGTATTCAGTCTCCTTATTATGGGACTTGATAAAGCAGGTCCTAACATTTCAAATGGTTACCATAATAATCTGTTTTGGAGCTATTGTTATTGGAAGGTTCAGGCATACAATGAACTTGCTTTCATCAGGTAGCACTCTTAGTGCCTTTCTATTTTTTTTCCAAGTATCTCATTTGGACTCTATTTGTGTATATGGTTCCAGAAGACTGTGAGAAGGCAGATATTGTTACCTTTTATGTTGTCACAGTGTTCAGTTCTCCAGTTTGGTATCAAGCCTGTATTCCGTTTGCCTGGAGTTTGCATGGTTTTCAGTTGAATGGTTGTTTCCTCCCACATCCCAAAGACATGCTGTAGGTGTATTGGTAGTCCTTCAAATTGTGTGCATTTGTATATGCACGTGGTGTGGTGGCTTTATACCCTTTTCACTATCTTGCACCGACTAAGTGCTGAGACAGACCAGCTTTCTCAGTACTATAAAGTCTATTAAATGGGTTATAAATAAATGAATAGCACAAGAACAAGACCAGATTGGATTGATTGGAGCTTTGTTCAAATTCAACTGTTAAACCAGTTTAAGTAATTATAACAATTGAAGTGGTAAACGCGATCTACTTCCTTTTTTTTATTATTATTAAATACTATAAACAAAGACATGTTCTTCAAAATTTTAGTTCATTTTAAAAAAGTATAACAGCATTTGATATATTGCATTCAATTATTTATATTAAAAGCTGTAAACCAGGTGCTATTTCAGAGCTCCCTTTTCTCATGTACCTTTGACTAAAATGGAGGGTCAACAAGGTAGTCACACCTCAGTTGCCAGCCTTATAACCCTTTGTATACTAAGGAAGTGTAATAGTTATCTGATGCTCACAGGTAATGAATTATTGCTTAGCACAACACAAATGCAAGTTCTTCACTAAACTGCTGGTCACCCTCTCGCAATCTAACACATCTTATAAGCAATACACAATAAGAGAGCATTCCACACAAATTCATTCTAAATTATTGTATGTTGAGGTTGTCAAGTCCTTGCCCAAGTCTTCATGGCCTATTGGGAATAAGACCCATTGTAAACTAAGCAAGTACTACTGCTACACATATTGGTACAACCACAGCTAGGGGTCACCTTTCTGGTACATTATCCCCAGTCCAGTGCATCAGTACACATGGCAGGCACAAATAAAAATGTACCGGTGATAAAATGAGACAAATATGATAACATCATAGTAGTGGCCCATATGGGAATAGACAACCCCCTGAGGAATATGCAGAGAGACATGTCAAAGCTCTCCTTGCATAACGTAAATACAGGAAAGACCTTGGTATTTTTTTTTTATTTTTTTTGTAAAACACCTTTATTGAATTATCACTTGTGATTTAGGCAAACTTACATTTATATAAAAGTAATCAAACCATAGTAACAAGTTTTCATTTACAAACACATTACACCCTGTATATTGTTCTATACAATGCAGTCAAACCAACATTACATAAGTTGTTCAGTTCCTGCCTTCTCTTAACCTCATTCCTTCTCCAAAACATTTTTCTGCATGTATTGTTACCATCATTTCAGGTTTTATGTGATTTACTCCTACCCTTTTTCTAAAATCGTATTTCCTGTTCTTTTATCTCTGTTTTAATACTCATTACTTCGTGTGGTTGGTTTAGACTTTGATTTCTTTTTTTTTTGGAACCCATCAGAATTGGCCCTACTATGGCTACTCAATTCAAATCCTGTATTCCAGGTCAGAAAAAAAATATTTTCTTTAGTTATACTCATTTGCTCAGTATTCCTGACAGAGTACTCCTATAGGGAATTGTTAAAGTCTGCCAGCTCTTTACACTCTAAGAACATATGCTTCCAGGTACCTCTTTCTTCCCCATTACACCTCCAACATTTGCCATCTACCTGAGGAAAAATTTGTTGATCTGCTTGTGGCATAAAAGTTCCTATGCAAATGCTTCCAGGCAAAAATCCTAAATAGTTTAGATTTTGTTGCATGTTCGGGAGCCATACATATGTCTTCACATAGTTCATTTGTGAACTGCTTTTCTAATCTTTCTTTCCAATCTTTTCTGATATCCTTGGATTTATTTCTTTAGTAATCATGCAATATTTTCTGCACCCTACTAATTATCCCTTTTTGACACCAACATTTGTTCTAGATTCAAGTGAAAACTTAACCAGTGCAGGTCTTTCATTTCGGATTCCCCTATCCCTTTCTCTTTGCCTATAACCTGATATCAATCCCTGGGAGGGAAAGCAATCTCTAGACTGAAGTCCAAATGTCTTATTGGCTTCTTCCCATTCAGTTACCTTTCCCTCTTTAATTATTTGCTCCCAATACCTTTGTTCCTTTTAGAGCTACTCCAGCAAATTTGAGCCCCCCTCTTGCCTATTCTGTGTATCCCTACTTGCATTCATCCCCATCAGCAAGCTTCCTTTCTCTGTTCCTGTTTTTGGCTTAGTTCTTAGTATAATTTCTGCTACTTTGAATATAATAATTTGCATGACTGTTATTCTCCTTAAGGATCTGCACTTAAAATCCCACTCTTTCCTTATTTCTTAAATGACCTCCTTGCATCACCATCATCACTTTCCACTTTGAATTGTAGCTTTCTGCTTGTGTTAACTGTGTAGCTCTAAAATATCCCCTCAAATCGGGTAATCATAAAATTCCTTGTCCTATTGGAAGGATCTGCTTGCCCCACTTGACTCTTGCCCTCTTCCCCTCCCAGATAATATCTGTTAACTCTTTATTGATTTCTATCAGTATCATCTCTACTTGTTTAAAAATATGCATGACTTGTGTATAAAATGAAAGGGACTAAAAACATTTTTACTGCTTGTATCTTGCTATCTATATCCATAGGAAATAGCTTCTAGTTTTTCTTATCTTTTGTTTAGTTTCTTCCAACATATCCTTAGCTGCTGTAACAGAATCCTTTTTAACCCATACTTCTAATTTTTTCATTTTATTATGTCCCCTTAAATATGGATATTGCTCTACCAGTTTTGCTGTGGGTACATAGTTTACAGCTATCGCTTTTGTTTTATCTTTAATTTTGTCCACCCCCCCAAAAAAAACAAAAAACACAGAACTGTCTCAATGTTCCACAACACCAAGATGTCCTTTTTTGGTTCCAGCAGGTACAAAGTAATATCTTCTGGAAATAAAGCCAACTTTTCTTGAATACTTTATGAATTATATCCCTGAATTTTTGAATCCCTTATTTTCTAAGTGTAACGCAAATAAAAAAGGGGAATTAGGACACCCTGCCTGGTTCCTCTTTTCAGACAAAACTCGGAGATGAACCCTCCCATTTTAATTTTGTCTCATTCACAGCTTCTAGTAGGATTGGTTTAGGCTTTTACATTTTCTAGTAATTGCTTTTTTGACAGCCACCAGAATTAAACTCTGGAAGGAGTAAGTATGTCTAGACATTTCAGATTCTGTATCACAGCTCAAAAAAATCATTTCCTTAGTTACACCAATTTCCTCACCCAGTATTTCTGACAGTAGTCTGCAGGGAATTTTTAGTCTGTCAGCTCAAGAAAGCATCCATCTTAAGATGGATAAATATGAGAAGCAAGATATTGCTGCATAAGTAAGCTAATGATACAGCTGTATTCTTTCAGAAGCCTCAGAACAAAACCAGCCAAAATGCTGTGTACTGACCGTAAATCATATTGCAGCATAATCCAAAAGGTAGCTTCCTGAGAATTGCCTCAGCTGTAATTACTGATGGAGATGTAGAGGAACTATAACCTTCTGTGAAATTTCCTGTAATATAGGACTATTGATTTTTTTCCCTCAACATCCATCCTGCATTTATTTTTGAAAGAACTTTAAGAAACCATTGCATAATTCCTTTTTCAAACACATTTGGCCACTTGATCAGAGATGGCCTACACCATGGAATTTGTTATGAAGTGTTTAAAGCTAGCTTCTCTAACCTGTCAATCTCTACTTCAAAAATGTCAGCATTTGGAGTGTTAGACCATTTGGCTCATGACTAGAATGCAGTAGTGTACTTTGAAATCTATATTCAAGGCAAAGCTTATATCTTAACATTTAAATATATAACTGTTTCAGAAATAAACATGCTGTCTTAATTTAGTCCCTCAGTGTCGTCAACCTTCAACAACTGATTGGTGCAATTTGCTGCTGTCTATATTACACATTTAGCCTATCTAGTTACTAAGGTCTGTAAGTGCAGACAATTATAGATGAGAGAATTCCAAAGTGACTACCTTTTTGGTGATAATGCAATTAATGACATAGCATTTTGATAGTATATTCCAATGTTTTTGAGAGGACACAGTTGTATCATTGTATTTGATGTCTATTTTCATCATATTCAACATGTGGGTTGTTGGATGTGGTAAGAACGGACTTCAGCACTTTATACCATAGTATTGGATCTGAGTGCCGTCCAGTTTCATAAGTGAAGCTTTTGTTCTTCCCTTTAGATATAATTGGGATTCTTACTGAGGCTTGTTAATTTTAGGATCAACTGCAGTGGCGGCTGGTGACTTCAAATCAAAGGGGGGCTCCAGGAGACAGCTGAATGGGTGGGGTCAGTGGGAAGGGGTGCGGCCAACTAGAAAGGGGAGGAGCTATGCTCAAAACCACAAAAACTAAATATACTGCCCTTTGTGCCAAACCGTCATTACTAGAGTCCAAGTCATTACTAGAGTCCAATCAAGACAAAATGAAGTGTAGAAGAATAAAAATATTTCAATGCATTGGCTGCATGACAGCTTAATATCTAGATGGAAACAAAAAAAGTTGTGAGGCATGAAAAAATAAATTACTTTTTTTTAAATACATTAATGGAATGCCAGTCAAAATCACGTATAAGAAAAACAAGCAGCACTCGACTCAAACCACTTCTTGCACTGCAGTTCTAATTATAATTTATATTCACCTTTATTAAAGTACCAAGTAACATGCTGAAAGTAGAAATCTCTGATCCCCCCACTTGTAAAAATGTTCCTTATCCAAAAAAAGACCTGCTGCCTGACATCTACTTATTTCATGGGGAAAACATGATCAAAGTAAAAAATGAAAAGCAAACAAGAAATAAGCTCAAGATACATTGCTTAAAAGGATTACTGTACATGTTATGGACCACACTAAAAGGATTACTGTACAGGTTATGGACCACACGATTGGCATTCTGTTTACGGGTAAAGCCTGCAGAGATGACTGGAAGTCTCCAAGTGTAATGAGACTCTTAAAATAATGTAATCCTGTCCTTTATTACAAATACTGGCATATGCATTTCAATACCCAAGGCTTATACATTATCTAGTTACGTATTCTCTACATGGCAACAGAAAGGCTTTCAATGTTGGCAATTCTTTAACAGTATGCTTATTAAAGCTTACTTGCATCTTGCAATCTCAGCCAAGCTTACCTAATGGTCATTAAAGTATTGCTACTTAAACACAGAGCAACAGGCACTTTGAGTAATAAGCATAAATCAACAGTACAAAAAATGACAGAAACCAGACCATTCTGTAAAAATCAAGGACAGATGAAAAGCCACTCTAGTACTTGTGTCTACTTTGGATGTGGGGGATACTCTGCACATTTACACTGCATAACTACTCCTTGCCTTGCTTTGACACATCCAGAGTCACCACATGGGGGAGTGGGTGCAACAAGTATGTCACAGTTTGAAATGTCTCTGGCTGACTTGTGATGGCCCTGACACATTTTTCATACCTCTCAACCTCAGAGCAAGAAATCTGGACAAAGCCATACAAAGAAATGGGACAAAGGCCCAAAAATAAGGACAATTTTTAAAATATTGCTCTTATAAACTTAGAAAGATAATAGAGGTCTTGCATTAGTATGAATTTTCTGAATGGTATGAAATCTGAAACTCAAATGTCTGTCATTATTTTCTAACTTCAGTCTTTAATGATTTGTCACTAATTTGCCAAAAAACACAATTTTATGAAAAATGGACCAAAAATGTGATGTAAAAATATAAAATAGCAACACAATACAGTTGGGAACCTGTCAAAGAAGGGATACGTTAATATTAGTACTGCTAACTTGAGCAGCTGACAAAATAAAATAATCTACATGCATTTCTGAAATAAAAGTAATCTAACTGATTATTACAGTTATTTCTTAATTATAAACCCTCCATGTTTTCTTCCAAAATTGCTATTTTGTGGAGGGATCATTAGGGGAAGACAACATTTTGAGCCAAAATCAGGGACAGTTGAGAGGTTTGGCTATGCCTAATTCTATAAAGCAATTTATTTGCATGTACCTGTCAACCTGTTAATGCAATAAATCTGGACAAGGCCAAATATATTGGGGGAACATATAAACAGTACTAAAAATTGCTTTTGTATAAACTGAGACAGTTGATAGAACAGGTCTTACTTTAGCATGCATTTTTCTGAAGGTTATGAAGTCTGAAACTCAGTGTGTCATTATTTAGTAACTTAATTCCTAAATGATTTGCCAGAAAAACACACATTTTATGAGGAACAAACCAAAAATAAGAAGCAAAAAATCTATTCATTCTTTGAAAATCTGGACAGTTGGGAGGTAGGGTTCAACTGGTGCTGCCTAAGTTTGCCGCCCTTCCCCCTCACAAAACCATGGTCGAATGTAGCCTACCCCTGCAGCCATTCCAATGATCCATTACTTGGCTATTTCACTCCATTTACCATAAACACTAACGTGTATACTGATCTACTTCTATGATGATTTGAACTTCATTTGAAAGTTTTATTTTGCATTTTACAGCACAAACACTAAGACATCTGCTAAACAAACTTGGCATTAAAACTTCTCTGCCATTGAAACTCGCATTCATTGAAACAAAATTGAAACCCACATTCAAAGAAAATACATTTTACCCATGGCAGATAAAGATTAATTCTGGGCTGTTTTCAAATCATAGGCCCCTTGCATATGAAACATACATGTGCTCTTTGATACACCTTCCTATTGCTTTGAACATGTTTCCAGTAAACAATGAAACAAAATGCATGCACCACTGACAAAACTGCCCAATTCAGAACATTTCCATCATAAAAGGTCTACTCAAACTTCTACAGTCCACTATTATCAGTAAATATGCACAATTCTACAGTCCACCATTATCAGTAAATATGCACAATCTCTGAAGTAGTAAAATAAGTCATCTAAATAATTCCACATTAAATCTGTAATGAAGCGGTTGCTGCTAGCAATCACCTTTATATTTCATGGTTTCATCGAAAAATAGTGTCTGATGCCCCTGAGGAATAAATTGCCTAAATTACATTAAAAATAAGCTAGTAATATTGCAATAGGAAATGGATGGCAAATTGATAACAGGCTCATAGTATCTTAACTTTCAGTACGGCAGCATTCACCCCTTATGGGAGTAGAGCCAACAACCTTCTGCATCAAAAACAAAGTACACAACCTGTTGTGCTATTAGCAATGCGAGCTGACTTGGCATAATCAGCACTAAACTTCTCTTCCCCTGCAGCTCTCAGCTCCTTGTAAAATCTACTCAATACTCAACTGCATCTCAACTTCGCAGCACAAGAAAGCTGGAAAAAGCCAAATTTATTGGGTTGGGTCAAAAGGGCAAAAACCAGGGACACATTAAACATTGCTTGTATAATCTTGGAAAGCTGCTAGAATAAAATGATGTGTTACCACCATACATTTTACTGCCAAGGTCCCTGTGCAAAACAGTCAGAGCAACATACCAGTATGCCAAATCAGCTGTTTTTTGAAAGAAAGGAAGACTGAAACCTAAATGGCTATCATTTAATGAATTCAGTTCTCACCATAGCTGTCAACCTCTTAGCACAAAACACCTGGACAAACCCAGTAATGAGGGAATACAGCCCTCAAACATATTCATTGAATTCAGTTCTTGCCATAGCTGTCAACCTTAGCACAAAAAACCTGGACAAAGCCAATAACAGGGTAATGCAGTCCCAAAAATAAGGACAAATTTCAAATAGTCATCTTATAAACTTAGAAAATTGCTATAATAAAAGGTTGTGTTACTATATATTTATTGCTAGAATAAAAAGTTGTTTTACTATGCATTTTCTGAAGAATATGAAGTCTGAAATTCAAATGCCTATCAATTTTACTTCTGATGGAACAAAAACAATTTTCAGCAGAGGCCCAGGGAGAAATACTGTAGACACATGTCTTTGTAAAATGGCAGGACACCAGAGCAAATCCACACACACAGGGATAAGATGCAGACTCCACACAGAAGGCACCCCAGCCAAGAATCAAACCAGAAAACCTATAGCTGTGAGGCAACAATACTGCCACTGCACCATCAAATATGTAAGGAATTAAACATTCAGAAACCTGAAGTCTGAAATTCAAATGCCTGTCAATTTTATTTAACATTTGTTAATCAGGACAGTCTGACTTGGAACAAAAAAAACAATTTTTAGCAGAGGCCCATGAAGAAATAATGCAGACATGTCTTTGTAACATGGGAGGACACAAAAGCAAACCCACACAAACACAGAGAGAAGATACAGACCCCACAAAGATGGCACCCCAGCCAAGAATCAAACCTGAGAACCTGCAGCTGTGAGACAACAATGCTACCACTGCACCATCAAATATCAAGCATTAAAACATTTACAAACCACAGATATTATAAGGAACAGATCAGATCAAATATGAGGCAAAAATTGCAATTTTTTTACAAATGGTGGTGGGTAGGAAATTCACCTCTTTAACACCTGCATACAAGGTACAGGGTTCAAACCTAAGGTATTCCCTACCACACCACCATGAGTCTAACCACCAGTATATTGCACCTGGGGCATTTTCACACACACGCACACACACACACACACACACACACACACACCTACACCTACACACACACACACACCTACACACACACACACCTACACCTACACACACACACACACACACACACACTACACACACACCTACACACACACACCTATCCACACACACACCTATCCACACACACACACACCTATCCACACACACACACACACACACCTATCCACACACACACACACACACACACACACACCTATCCACACACACACACCTATCCACACACACACACCTATCCACACACACACACCTATCCACACACACACACACACACCTATCCACACACACACACACACACACACCTATCCCCACACACACACACACACACACACACACACACACACACACACACACCTATCCCCACACACACACACACATAAAACCCCTATCCACACACACACACACACACACATAAAACCCCTATCCACACACTTACCTGCAGCATAAATCCAAATCCCTAGTAGATCTTTCCTTATAGCATAAATCCAACTCCCTGTACGAAAACCCACCCGCGCACATCCCCGTCGCGAGATCTTCCCCCAACGAGACTGCAGCAACCTCCAATCCACACCAGACTCTGCCCGTCGTGAGATCGACGCCCGACGAGACTGCAGCAAATTCCAGACTGCTGACGTTGCAGTCTGACCCCAACGCGTTTTCCCAGCGAGTTCCAGGACAGTCTATGCAGTTTAAAACTGCATAGACTTCTGGGAGCTCCGTTCTTCATGTTTCCCAGTCAGGACTGCTGCTGAGACTATCTGCGCATGCTCCAGACCGTCTCAGCAGCAGTCCGGACTAGTGCACATGCGCGAAAGTCTGCGATTTTTTTTTTTTTTTTTTTTTATTTTTCTTTAAGTTGAGGGGGCTGCAGTCTGGCAGTCCAATAGCACGGGCCGCCCCTCATTAACTGTTAGCATAGTTCATAGACTTAGTGTGGGTTTTTTTTAGTACTTTTACTGTGTGTAGTATATTCTACATGGCTTTTAGGACCAGATATTTAAGTAATTGGATATATAGTTGGATATATAGTTACAGTTAGACATGTAGTACTCCTATATTTAGATAGATACAAAATGTTGTTCTAATGTTAGAAAAGTATATGGGCTGCAAAAGTGTTCCTCCTGTAGGCATAAAATTCTGCCTAAAGCCCCCACATTCTCAGTGTGTGAACTGCCTTATCACTTGTACGACCCCTGCAGTATTTGTGCTGCTATCGGTGCAAGGCCTCTCCAAAGAGGGAAAGAGAAACTAATTTTGAAAGGGCTTATTCCCCCTCAGACAGGGTCCAAATGCCTTCAGATTCGAAGTCACTCTGTACATCTACTTTCTCTTATAAGAAAAGAGAGAGAGAGGTCAAATGAAAATAAGAGAGACAATAGGATAAATAAACTAAAGGACAAGCAGCCAGAAAAGAGACAAAAAGGACTTGACAGACAAAAGAAAAGGTCTCCTGATCTCTCTGCTCTTTGCAGTCTGGCACCTAAGATGTGGAGGCAGTTGGATCCTACTGCTTCAAGGACCTGAACTCCCTCTCTGAAAACCTTTTTTTCTCTGGAAAGTCAAAAACAACAAAGTAAACTGATAAAATGTAGACCAAACCGGCTCCATGACAGTCAAAGGCTTTATTAGACAAGACCAACGAACAGTGTACAAACAAGTACAAGTTTAAATTTTCACTTGGCGCTTTCACCCATTCAACAACTTGGGCATCATCAGAGTAAAAAGTAAAATGTAAGTTCCAGTTCTTAGCCAATCAGTACACATGTCCCTTTCATGAAACCAATCAAAAGTACTAAACAAACAATTATGTAAGTTTCAAAAAATATATTACAAAAATCAAAAAAAGCACACAAAATTCAATGTTACTCTAAAACAATACTGTTTCACACTATACAATAAGAATACCTTGCACTAACATACTATATAAAATATCCCTACTTAATAAAAAAAAACAATAATCAACTTTAAAAAATGTCTGTTGTACATTTACATAGTTTCAAAACCTTTTTTAATGCATAATATACATGAATTAATGCTTAACTATATAGTCGGTAAGTGTGTGTAAATTATTATATTAAATAAAATAAGACCTGTATTTTAAAATACTGGACAATGAGATGTGATCATTGATCCCTGGTGACCTAGATGCATCTAATCTAAGCTGCCACAGACACTCCTTGACCTCCAATAAGGTCTTAGCGTCACCACCTTTGTCATTGTGTGGAATTCTATCCACTACAAAAAATAACATATTTTTTAAATTAGTACAACTCTGTGTGTAAAAAGAGCATTAGTGTTTTTTTTATTCCTTATGTCTCTTGTGTGCTCCAAAATCCTAAGTCTTAATTTTCTAATAGTTTTCCCTACATAAAACGTGGGGCAACGTAGACATGTAGCAATATATACACCACCATTTTGGTATTGCAATACCCTGGACATCTAATGGTTCTACTGAAATTGTGCACTACTACATAAGGACCATTATTAATGTACTTACAAGTACTACACAAGCCACATTTGCTCATTCTAGAATTCCTATATAGGTCAGAATTAACTTCCATCTCCATCAACTCCTTCAAGTTCTTACCACTACTGTAGGTGAAAACAGGTGTATCACCTACAATAATTGTAACATCATTAGTAAGAACACTTCACCATGTATCATAAATAATAGTCTTGATCTTGCCAGCAACCTCATTGTATGGCAAGATCATTACCCGCCTCTTGTTACTTCCTTCAAAATCTTCTGTAATTTTGTCAATACGAACAATATTATCCCTAATGTCCTTCACCAAGCCCCCTCTCAATATTGGTTTGAAGACTGTCTTTTCTCCTCCTTCTCTAATCTTAGTTTCATCAATATATTGTGAGGATAGCATCTCTCAATCAACATGTCCACCAATCTGCATATTTCAATTTCATACTGGTTGTCGTCACTAATTAGTCTCGACAACCTGACCATTTTTCCCTTCATGATATTCCTTTTCTGAAAAAAAAGGGTGGCAACTCTGAAAATGCAAAACAGAATTTGAATACGTCTTTTTTCGATATATACTAGACTTTAAGGTAACATTCTATTTATCTCTGTACAACAATATTTCAAGAAAATCACATCTTTCATCATGTGTCTTGAGTAAATTTTAAAAAGGATGTATTTGTACCTAGATAGTTGATAAAGTCGTGAATTTCTTCAACAGTCCTCCTCCAAAAAGTCAATATGTCATCGAGGTAACGCAGGGATAATATTACTTTGTGCGTGAACTCGGAGGTGAACACCCACTGTCTCTCCCAATCAGCCAACACAAGGTTGGCATAAACTGGTGCACACCTGGCGCCCATAGCTACACCAGTAACCTGCTTGAAGTGTTCCCCTTCAAATATAATAAAATTGTTTGAAAAAATAATTTCTGTTAGGGCAACAATTAAACTGCGTTTGACAGTGTGAAAGCCACTGTATTTCTGCAGGCAATTGTTAAACATGTCAAGTCCCAAATCCTGGGGTATGATGGAGAATAACTTTATTACATCAGTAGTAACCATAAAAAAATTTTCTCCTAATACTCCTATCCATTCAAACAGTGGATACCCTATTGTCTGCCCTACAGTTTTCCTAGAGTGTAACCATGAGACTGCTATCTAATGCAGCAGATGGCACAACATGGGCAGCAGGAACAGGTATTACCATGCGGCATCATGCCTGAATGTGGCTGTGCAATTTTGTGGAAAGCTTTAAGATATCCTTCTTAAATGTCCCTATGATGTTTCCACCTTGTTTGGACCAAAAGTAAAGTAAACACTTAACAGAAGTGAGCAGGACAGTAAGACCTTGTCTGCCATAGGGATATAATTATCTACTTCTCAAAGATACTTTTCCAGGATTCAAAGAGAAGGGAGGAAATGTGGTTCAAGAAATCACATGGTTTTCTTGAGAATACTCCTGGGGACTGGCCTCCCCGAGGCAGGGGAGATGGCAACAGCATGGGATATTGCCCATGGGGCAGAGGCAATCCCCAAAACCATGGTTTCCATGGACCTTTCACAGAATCCTTATTAGCATCCATGAATGCATGCCCAACTGCTGCACTCTGGCTGCAGTTGGGGGGCACTTCTCCTTATACCCTCTAGCCTGGCAAACAACTTCTTATTTGTGGGTGCTAAGGATGATCACCAGAGGTTATATAATGCCATTTATAGAATCCCCAAAGACAAAGCAAAACAACATTTCTGATAGTCCACCCAGTCGGTTGGAATCTTCAGCAACAGAGGTTTCAAAGTAGCTGGACAAGTCATCCATCTGGTCCCCCAAGATCAGCTTGGATCTAGAGTCTGTTCAAGGTTTTTTTACTCCAAAAAAAAGACACGGGACTTCAGACCAATATTGGATCCCGGAAGTCTGAATCAGTATGTAAAAGACAAGACTGTACAGTAACCATCTGGAAATTTATCATACCTCTGCTGAGGAAGGACCGTTAGATGTGCTCTATCGACCTTTAGAATGCCTACTATCGTATCAAGTTTCAGCTGCAGGCCAGGAAATTCCTCCATTTCTGGCTGGAAACCAATCACTGTCAGTTCAAAGCATTGCCATTCAGTCTCACCACAGCCCCCTAGGTGTTCACCAAAATAATGGCAGCCATCACAGCTTACCTCCGGCTACAAGAGATCCAGGTCTTCTCATATTTAGATTAGCTTCTAACTGCTGCTTCCAAGGATCTACTATTGTGGCATCAGTTTGTCCTCCTATCCCTGGCAACTCACTTTGGTATTTCAGTAAACTTCAATAAAACCAATGCATCCCCCTCTGAGCATGAAATTCATAGGGTGCTGCATAGACACAGTGCATCAGATAGCAAAACTTCCCTGACACTAGTCAAGTTCTTAAGGTCTGTAGCTCTCCAAGTACTAAAACACCCTCAGGTTCAAGCACAACTTATTCTGTGACCCTCAGGTGGCCAGATATCATGTGAGATTTCCACAGTGGACAGTAGCTGTACAATGGTCAGAGCTCCATTCTCTTCAAAACAGGATTCATCCAACTCAGGTCTGTAGAGATGATAGTGGAGATTTTGTCCATGACATTTGTTCAGGGCTGACCCTTCCATCCTACTATTCAGGACCATGGAAGTTTTCCCTTCTAGGCTGGGGGTGGGACATTTCAAAGGGATGACAGTTTAAGGAACATGGTCATAAGTAGAGGACAAACTTCACATCAGTGTCTTCAAGTTGAGGTTTGTCTTCCTAATGTTGGCATTTCAGGACCTCCTACCAAAGATGTGATACCCATCCACTCCAACATCTTGGTATTTTGGTATATCAACAGACAAGGTTGAACATGCTCATACCCCCTTTGCTGAGAAGCCATGAGAGTTTGGCAATGGATGATGTCTTCCAACTGCTTTCTGATAGCAATGCACTTTCCTTGAACCTTCAGTATTTTAGCGGACAACTTGAGTAAAACTGTTCTGTTGCCTCCGAGTGATCTGTCAACAAAGCAGTGGCAATGGAAATTTTCAGCTGCTGTGGCCAAGCTTGCTGTAACCTTTTTCCATCATGCTTGAATAAATGCAGCAGTTATTTCACCCTAATCCCTCTACAGGGACGGTCATCAAGAGATGCACTAGTCCAAACTTAGCCTCCAGGTGTCTTTTATACCTTTCCGCCAGTTCCCCTCATTACCAAGTTCATGCAGAAAGCTATGGAATGCAAGACCAGGGAAATCCTTATTGCCCCCTTCGGGCCTTGGCAGGTATGGTTGCCCTTTCTTTGGCCTCATCTTCTATACCTACCTTGGGTTCTGGTCCTGGGTTGCCTGTACCAGATCTCAAGGCCCTAAAACAGACTGCACGGTTTCTTCAATTTTTAACAATTGCCTGAGATGCCAGGTCTTCTTCCCTGGTAGTTCATACAAGTTAATCTCCTCAAAGGGACTCTACCAAGAAGATTTACAAAACTAAATGGAAACATTTTGCTACATGGGTATCTTCAAAGGGTGTAGACCCTTTTTCAGCCCCTTTACTTGGTATTTTGAAGCTTCTATCAGAACTATTTAGGGCTGGCTCCATTTACTGTATGATTAAAGTCCAAATAGCCATCATTTCAAATTTTCACATAGGGCACAACAGTGCATCTACTGTTTCCATTAAAGTGACCAAGACCTTCCTTACAAGAACATTCTTCTGGAGACTCCCAGTTTGTAATCTGATCCCTCTATGGGATAGTGCAATTTTGCTGCTGTCACTAACCCCAAAAACCTTTTGAGTCCACAACTTCAGTAGCTCTGAAATTACTATCATGGAAAACTATTTTCTTGGTTGCTGTTACATAGGCAGAACATGTATCAGAATTACAGGCACTTTCTTGCAAACTTCCATTCCTTATTTTTCACAAACAGTGCATCAGTGAGAACAAACCCTTTGTTTCTTCCCGAATTACCTTTGGAATCTAACTTGAACCAACAGATTGATTTTTTTTTTCTAAATTTTATTAACAAAGGAGAAATATAATATATGTACTTTAGATGTCCATAGGCAACTTGTGCTCTATCTTCATCTTATTCTGATTTTTACAGAAAATCAGATCAGTTGTTCCATATCCTTCTCCAAGATAAAACTTGGACAGTCTGTATCTAAAGTAACCCTATCAAAATGACTAGTAGACTGTATTTCATGTGCTTAAATCAAAGCCTTAGGATCATTATACCAGGACAATGGCAACTTCACCAGCATTTAAGAGTGCTTGTCTGTGAAATATGCAGACAGCAACTTGGTCTTCAATTCATACCTTTGTCTTTCATTGTAAATTAGATGAGCAGTCTAGGATACTCGCATCTTTTGGCTCTGCCATACTCAGGAATGTCCTTCCTCGAGTCCACCCTGTCGGGTAGTTTGGGAATCTGTCCCACATGTTGAATTATATGAAAATAGACAACACTGGATATGAAAGTTGTGTTTACCATAACAATAAAACTGTGCTATGTTAGTTTCACTCTCCAACTCCCCTCCCGCCAAATCATTACTTATCCTTTCTATGGATTGACCAGACCTTCTCTGGCTCCTGTCTGACCCTTTGTACCACTCAGCTTGTACAGTTGTCTCCTTTGCCTCCTCTTTATTATTTCTTCCATAATTTATCACCAATTGAGGTCGTTCAGCAAACTCAATCTTGGGTAATTCTGGCAGGAGAGGGGAATTGTGGTAGAGGTGAGTCAGAGCTCCCTGATCTAATACTGTGTTGTAAGGTGCCAAGGTCAGAACCAACCAACCCATATGTTGAGCTAGATGAAAACAAAACAACATGGATCTATCATTGTAATAAGTACCTCACGTTTGTTGCTCGATGCTGTACCACTTTGTCTCATATTTAATCTATCTTAGTACTGATACTTTCAAAATTTTGTGAAAAATATTTGTTTTGTATTTCACAGGTGCTCTATCTTCTAAGAATATAATTGGGGTCTACAGGGCACCTAGAGAATATTTATTTGGTTAAGGTCTTTCTTGTCAAGTTTTGTGGAGGAACTAGATAAGTTGGACCAGAAAGAGTGGGATGAGTGTTAGTGTGACTGAGAATGCTTCATATGCTGTATGGATCATTGGAAGGAGTCTGTTGGAAGTGAAGCTGTGTTGATAGTTTGTGCAACCAGCACAATTGCACCTTCACACAGTCTCTAAAACACTGTAATGCACCACACTAAATTCATGTCGAACTCCTCTAAATACAATTTTAGTCTGTCAGAAACTCCTCTAAATACAATATTAGTCTGGCGGAAACAAATAGGTAAGTTGTCACAATGAGAGCACAAACACCACTTGACCTGTAGTTGTTTCTGCCTCTCTAAAATGCATCCACACACTAAAGTTTCACTTAGTAATTAAAAACACTGTGAAAGCAGTACACTTTAACAAAGTTAACCCCCCCCTAAAGTAGCTGAAGCTAAAAATAGTCCCTGAAGGAAACTTCTGATATTAAGGATGGCTGGTTGTTGTGCCTTGGCAAGACACAATCCATATAGTCTAAAGGCTACTGATGAACATCTTTGGAGAACCTGAGAGAAAATCAACAAGAAAAGGAAAGGGGAAAACTCTAGCTGGGAAGAATCCTGCAGCTGTTTAGCAAAAAGCGCTTTCATCTTTAGTACAGGAGATGGCTTCAGTAACTGAGAGGACAGAATAAATCAAATGCACTCAAATGTGTTAAAAAAAATAAATGAAACACTAAAAGAATATATCAACTCAAGTAATACATGGCTGGAAAAAAGTGAAGCTTTAAATAGCTATTCAAATGAACTGATAAAACTACATCAAAAAATAAAAGTCAAGAGGTTGAAATGAAGACAAGGCTGGATGAGTCCGAGGCTTCTCAAGAACAGCAGTTTCAGTAGTAGAGTGAGTGCACATAAAGAATGCATGAGATTTTCTGCTATACTGAAGAAACTGGAAGGAAGAGGCTATATTAATTTTATGAAAATGCAAAATAAGCAACTGGACTGATGTTCCATGGCAGGATGTGTTAATTAAAAGGGCACGTGTATGTTCCAAACTTGGCCATGAAAAAGCAGCCAAGACCTATATTAATAAAGATACAGTCATGCTTCCAGAAAGGAAAAGTATTAAGTTAGAGACATGTGAAAATTAAAGGCAGAAGAGAAGCAAGTTGATCCATCAGAGGATGTCAAGAGGCAGGTTTGAGATTCCAGCTGCTGAATCTAGCTGTCTTCAGAATATTTTTTGTCTTGGAAGGTTAAAGCTATTTTTTTAATGTAGAAGAAGTTTAAAAAAAAAAAGTTTATCCAACAAAGAGTGAACCAGGAGGCTGAAGGGGGCACTGCTTCTCATTCTTCTGACAAGAGACCATAGAGAGACTTTGCCAGTGAAATATTTTCGATTGTTCCAAATTGAACTGCTTGATAGATTAAAAAAAAAGTACATGAGTAGAAGTTTCAGGACTGCGTTGTACATTAACTAGAGTGTGGTGTTGGGAGATTCAGGTGTTAAGGAAGAAGACCAGCAATACTGAAATTTAGTGAAAAATGGGAGAATATAAATCAATCGCATTTGACTTTGCAAGAAAAAGAAGTGGTTGAGACTGTAATTTTGTTGACTGTTAAACTTGTGATTGAACTGTAAAGCATATAGCCCACTTTGTCATAAAGGGAAAAAATAACGTAGTAAAAGTTTTTGTTTTTAATATTTCTATAAAATTAGTGATGTTAATTGCATGTTAAATTGTAAATCAGTTTTGTATAGTCTACATTCAGGGGTATTTTAAATGGAAGATGGTAGAGGTCTTATTAGTGACTGATATACATGTTAAAGATGTTAAAGCAAGAAGGTACTTTTTCAGTTGAGATGCAAATAAAAAGGCCAGTCAGAAGCAAGTTAAACACCTTTATTGAATTATCATTTAAGTCATAGGCAAACTTACATTAACATAAAAAAGAACAAGCCATGTTAACATTTTTCCAAAGTACGAGATGCATCATGTATATTTCTTTGCTACTGTCAGCAGTCCCAGATTGCAAAAAAAATTGCTGAGTTCCTGCCTTCCCTTAAACGTCACTCCTCCTGAGAATTATCATGCATGTATTGTTTCAACAATGTCCATTTACTTTTATGTAATTTGTTCCTTTCCTTTTTTAAAGATCCCTCTTCCAGTTCTTTTATCTGTTATAATATTCAATATCTCAAGTACAGTTGATGTAGACTTTGATTTCCATTGTTTTTTAGCAGCCAACAGAATTAAACTTAAGGCCTTACTATGTCTAGGCAATTCAAATCCTGTATTCCAGCTCAAAATCATTTCTTTACAGCAGTTTGCTCACCCAATATTTCTGATAGAGTACTCTGTAGGGGATTTTTAACATCTGCCAACTCATTACACTCCCAAAACATACATTTCCAGTTGACCTCTTTCTTCTCCATTATACACCTCCAGCATTTCTGTATACCTGAGGAAAATTTCTTTGAAATCTGCTTGGTATATAAAGCACCTGTGCAAACACTTCCAGGCAAAGATCCTAAACCTTCTGGATTTGGTTGCATACTTGGAAGTAATGCATTGTCTTCCCATTGTTTTCTTGTAAACTACTTTTCCAGTCTCTCTTCCAAATTTTTTCTAACCTCCTCTGATTCTTATAGTTATCATGCAATATTTTGTATGCCCTACTAAGTACTCCTTTAACTGCTTCTACTCTAGATTCAAGTTAAAAACTCTACCAGAGCAGGTCTTTCACTTAACATCCCCCCTTTCCCTTTCTCTTTGCCTGTACTCTGAGATCAAGCCTTAGTAGGGAAGGCCGTCTCTACCCTGCAATCCATATGTACTCTTGGTTTCAGCCCACTCTATTACCTTACTTGCCTTTTATTTGCTCCCAGTGTATTGGTTTCTTTGCCAGGTTTCTCCAGTAAATTCAACCGCATCTTGCCTATTTTTTGTACCCCTACTTGCAGTCATCCCTACTGACAAAATGTCCTTTCTCCATTCTCATATTGGCATAGTTCTTAGAATACTTGCTGCTATTTTAAGACTATAATATTCCATATGGTTGTTATCCTCTTTAAGGATCTGTATCCAAAATCTCTCTCCCCCCCTCCCTGTTTCTTTGAACTTCCCTTTTGCTTCATCATCATCCCTATCCACTTGCAATTATAACCTTCTGCTCCTGTTATGTATACAAGCCTCAACTGTGTAGCTCTTGTGGTCTTGCACTGCTAAAATGGCATGGGGCAGAAGCATAGCCAATTCGACCAGCACCCTGTGCCAGTCCCACAAACTAGTGCCCCACCCCCCTCAGCTCTTTGAATGAAGGCAAAAAAAGGACTTCTTCAAGACCTGCAGGATTTTTCCTGCAGGTCTTGCAAACAGTGCCCAATCCTCACAGCCCCCTTCCAGGTCTTCAAGGGAAGAACAAAAAAGTAATTTCTTCTATTGGTACACCAACCAGGTGGCCAGATAGAAGACATGCACCCTTCATGCCCAGACATTCATTTCCTGTTTGTGCCATGCCCCCATTCCTCCTTCCTTACACATCAGTACTTAAAGAAACTCAGAATGCTATGGTGCTCAGGTTTTAGTTAATTTTCTTACAAACTTTAGCAAACTGCTTGCATTTGCTACAGTTTAGACTACACATGGAGCTCTACAGCACTCAGGTTTGACTGCAAATGCAATATTGGCTCTTAAACGTTGGTACTGCAGTAAAGAGTGATCAATATGAATGACAGCTGATCGTGGTCCCTAACAGGTCTTCCTGCCCTAGCTATGCTACTGGCGTGGGGTGTAAAAGTATATTGATACATCTAGAATTAAGATAGTAATTTCCCTTGTTTGTACAAAGGTAGGTGTTTAGATTAATATCCTTGGCTTAAGTTGTAGACGTTTTTTTTTTATTAAGCAGATGAACTTGAAAAATGAGACTAACCTGGGAGATGCAAGATAGGGCCAAGTGAAAGTCATGGTAAAAAGCCCTTTCACCCAAGAAGAGCTGATTTGCAATTCGGGGACATGTTGGCCACAACCAAGTAAGACTTCATTATTGGCAAATTTGCAAGTCTGTGAATCACAGTTACTATTGTGACATACAGATAATTGCTGGTCTGCATGTCATGGTAGTAAACTGCTGGCATTCACTGCACAGTCACACTCCACCCACAAGCACACATTCAAACACATACACACACACCATAGCCCATGTACACGTCTCCCTGAATGTGTGTGCCCTGCTGTGATCCCCTATTTCTGCACCATAATAGTTGAAAATTGCCATTAAGGCACATTTGCAGAATACCTAGTGCCTGTTTCTTCCCACCCCAATCCTCCTATTGATGTCTATGCCATGAAGGTACTTTATTTGTATCCCTCATATATATCATTTCCCCGCTACCTTGATCCCTTTTATCCCTGTTTTCTATTGACTCCCGCCACTCGAACTCCATAAACAGGTCATGGTAAGTATTTGAACACAGCCATATTTAAGTACTTAACATGGTCATGGTAAATATTTGAATATGGCTCAGTTCAATACCATGACATGGTGGGGATTGGCTGTACTGATCTACACAGCTGAGTGATTTATTGAATCAGTCTGTGTAGGTGCCTTCCTGAAGACTGTTCTGAAGGAGAGACCACATTGCTAATTAGGATATCCCTGTCCCCAGACTGTCTCAGCATTCAGCATGGCTATGGGGCCAGCCCTATGTGGTGCTGCACATTGTTCTGCTACAGCACCATGTTAGGACACTTGCTGAATCTAAAATATGTACAGTGATGTGTATATGGAGCCGTAAATGTTACTGTACCTTCATGAATCATGGCCAGAATGATGAAAGGCATGGAAAATGGCAGACTTCTTGCATCTTCAGTTTATTGGTCTGCATTTTTTTCATTAACAAATGCTGTCATTTTGAGACAAGTCTGCTGATGCAAACAGTTGGCCATGGGAAATCTATACATTGTGTTCTGATGGAAATTTACAAAGATTCTTTCATGCTTCTGCAAAGTTGTTAGCTTTTTTCTCATTGCTGATTTCTTTTATTTAGAGATGAACTGTCAGAAGGTGCAATTGATCGTAAAAGTTCTGATCACTCTTTGTTGAGAGAAGTGTAACATTTAAAGGTACAGTGGAAAGCAGTTCAGTGAAAAATACAATTTTCAACCATGGGAAGTGAGTAAGTAGTAGCAGCATCCTCAGCAGCTTAATACTTAATGCAATTAATAGAACAGTGCACAATTTTGTGTACTTTATCCAGTTTACTGGAAACATGCAAGCTGTTTTCACATCTGGGAGGGCAGTAGAGATGAGTAGAATAGCAATCAGTGTAATGGGAACACAGACTGTAGCATGTGCTTTAGCATGGGCAATCTTAATTTTATAGTACCTCTGGGTTTAGCCATTGATTTGGGGCAACTGCTTCTAAGTTTTGGGGGGATGATGGTTCTGAAAATGTATATATATATAAATATTTTTTTTTAGTGTTTTCACTGAAGCAAAAAGACTTTATAATGTTTCATAGTTTCAAATGGAAAGAATCAACTGCTAAAAGATCAGAATACTAAACCATTATTGAGCGCACATAAGCCAATAGTTGGAACTACACATTCAAAGGAATTGCCATGTATAATAGGTGGGAGCAATAGTTTCTATCATATAGGCTACTCTGTTGATAGTCTCATGGAATGCAAATGCCATTAAAGATATGGACAAAAAGCAGTGTGTGTTGAACTATATTGAGCAATATAGGGTGCAAAAAGCAATGTTGCAAAAGATGTATTTGGATAGAAATGCGCAGAACATCCAGGACAAAAGGACATGTGGGTAATAATGATTGCTAGAGGGGGCTCTGCTAGTATCAGAAGCAGGGAAAAAGGCAATAATCATAGATTTTTGAAAGTAAGGGGCTGTGTTGGCAAGGGATGCGGATTACACTGGCATGTATTTCTATTCTGCGAAAAACTGTTCTGGGGCTTAAAAAATTTGAGCGAAAAAGCTTTCAGCAGAGAACAGTATTTATTGGTGGGGACTGGAACTGGATTTACAATAGTGAGGATGTATCAGGGTGACCTAGAAGGAAAAAATAAAAAGGTAGATTTCTGAATAAATGGGGATATTTGGTAAGGGTAACGTGAAGTCAGTAGTAGTAAACTGGACAGAAGTTACATATTCCCCAGTATGTACAGTACATGGGTTATACTGGATAGAATTTATATTTCACAGGAGCATATGTATTGAACTTGAAAGCTTTGACACGCATTCAATAACTATTTCAGCTCATGCTCCAATAAAACTAATAAAAGGTATGTAACAATTAAAATAAAGCTAAAGATACAGTGAGGTGAAGTAAAATTGGGACATTTGTGCTTTCTCATACATGCTTTTAAAAAGAGAGGTATTTAAGGAAAGGGTAGTGGAAGTTACTAGGAAGAGAAATTACTTCAAAAGGGGGTAGCTACTGAGTTGGATAAAATGAAGATTGAGTGTAAAAATAGGGTAATAATTAGAGATATGGGAAATTAGAAATTATTTAGAGGGGCTGACAAGGGTTTTAAGTATTGAAAAATAAAAAAAATCTGTCAGAAACTGAGAAAAACTTGAGTACTAAAGGGATTATTTGGATAATTTGCATGGGTTTAGAAAGGCTGCTTTTAAACAGCTCTGACAGCTCCTAAGCACCAAAGACTTTAGCACAATGACTTGAGCAACAGAAAATAGAAGGGGTTATTGCCAAACTTAAGGAGCATATGGCAAAAAGAAAAAAAGTGGTCCTATAGAGGTATTGAGAGAGATTTTGGTGAAAATTTCCACTTTCCTCTACTTTATGCAAATTAAGAAAAGGAACAAATGGAAATACTTATGGAAGACTTAATTATGCCAAGGCTAGTCGAAGATTAGGTTGAACAATTACAGCCAAGATAAGAAGAGATGAGATGTAAATGGTGCTATATAATCACTCAGCAGTGAAGTCCCTAGAAACAGACAATATTCCTGTGGATGTTTTGAGGGAAGAAAATGATAATTGTTTAGAGGGAAGAAAGTGATAATCTGGAAGATTTTAACAGTATTTTAAGAAGCACCAGCGTCTTAGAAAAAAGCTGAGGTTACCCAGAAAGGGTGAAGACTCTTCATACTCTTTCATATGGACCCTATTCAGTTTTAAACCAAGATTATAAAATGTTTATTAGCTAAAAGAATGCCAAAGTAATTTCCAAAATTGATAGATATGAATTAAAGTGGTTTTGTGGCAGGACAGCAAACATTTTATAACATTACAAGAACAATGACTATCCACACGGAAGCAAAATGTAAAAGCATACTGCTATTGCTGTGGGTCTTGATGCAGAGAAAACATTCAGTAGAGTCTGCCAGTATTTTATGAGTAGGGCACTGAAAGCATTTGCATTCCCCGATTAATAGGGTTAATTAGGAGGATATATTGAATGGTCAGATGCAAGAATTAAGGTTGACCAGCTGTTTGAACAGAGGAACTAGGCAAGGGGTGTCCTCTTTCGCCTTTATTTTCTTTATATTAAAAGCCATAGATTAAGAAAATAAGGGACTCACAAATTCAAGGATAAAACTTGTATAGTAATCAGGAAGAGGTGGCTTTATTTGTAGATGACATCATTTTGTACTTGAGAAATCCAGAGAGAGACATTTTGGTGGTGTGGAATATTTTGAGATAGTTGAAGTCTTTTCTGGATATAAAATTAATGACGATAAAGTTTATAATGATAAACTATGTACCCACCTATGAAATGGTTCAATATGCAATGCCATATTTATGGGAGATGTAATGAGATGAAATATTAAGATGTACAAATTAAAAAGGAAACTTGTTATGACAGCTACGTATATGCGGGAGGAGACTAAACAAAAGGCAGTACAAAAACTGAGAAATTGGAAGCTTTTGAAAATGGATATTAAGATAAAAACAGTGAAAAGCATTTTTAGTTCCTTTAGTTTTATATTCAGGTAAGGTATATTTCTGTCAACCAGAGGAGAAGGTGTGGATGATTAAGAGTTGGAATTTATTTGGGAGGGCAGGAGTTAAATGGATACGTTGATCCTCCCCATAGTACTAGATGGTTTAAGATTACCTGATTTGAATGGGTACTTCAGAGCTATGCAGCTAGGGATCATGTATATAACACAAACAGAAGGTCATAAATCTAAGTGGAAAGTAATGATGAAGTGAGACTGAATAAATATGATAAATAAGAAGACTAGAATTTTGGGTGACTATTCTTAAGGAGAATAACAACCACACAGAATATTGGTCATAGAGTTGCAGAAAGTATTCGAAGAACTAAGCCAACATGGGAAAGGAGCAAGAAGATTTTTTTTCTCCTGCAAGTAGAAGGTATAGAAAATAGGCAAGAGGTGTCTAGAATTTACTACAGAAAATGGCAAATGAGCCAAGGTATTATGAGCAAAGAGAGAGGGAAAGGTAATAGGGTGGGTGAGGCCAGGCAAAAGTTTGGACTACAAGTTAGAGACTGCCTTCCTTACCATGGATTGATATGAGTATATGCAGAGAGAAAGGAATAGAGGATTGCTAAGTGAAAGACATTCATTTTAGTAGTTTCTATTAGAGTCTAAAATGTAAGGTGTATTTAAAAGGAATAAATAATAGGGCATATGGAGTATTGCATGGTAGCTATAATAATCAATCAGAAGAGGTTGGAAATGATTGGGTGGACTGAAACAGTTTAAAAAGGACCACTGGAAGGACATCTGTATGGCTCTCAAGTATGAGACACAGCCCAGACAGTAGGATTTTTGCATAGAAATGTTTGCTTTGAGTGGAGACACAGGATCTGAATTGTCTATATGTTGTAAGGCCTTACTAAGTTAATGCAATCGGCTGCCAAAAAATCAATTACTAGAAAATGAAAATCAAAATTTAAACCAACTGTAATTGAAGTATGGGATATTATAAAACTATAGGTGGGATCCTTAGAAAAGGGGAAGAGAAAATTACACAGAAATACATAGAATTTGTGGGAGCTGTTCCTGCAGAATAGTTTTTAAAAGGAGAAGCAAAATTTAAGAGAAGGTATGAACTGAGGAATTTGGAGTAAATGTTTAGCTTGTCTTTCGGCTTTTTCCGGTTAAGGAGTCGCCACAGCAGAACTCCGGTCCGCTAATGATTGGTAGTGGATTTTTACGTACCGGGTTACCAGCCCTGACGCACAACCTTCAACGAAGGCATGCCCCATTCACGTATGCCTCCACACACAAGACCCTGTAGCTGAGAATCGAACGGGACAACGTCTTGCTATGAGGCAACAATGCTACCGCATCACCACCACTGCAATTTGGAGTACATAATTCCTAAAAAAAAAAGTAGTAGTTTGTTTTCTGTTAATTTATGTGGGCCTATGTCTATGTAAAAACTAAAACAGCATTATCTGCCTGTTCATTTCTTCACAGATCTCTGATGCAGCACATTCACTGTCATCCAGTTTACTCTAATTAGAAGCATCCAGCAACATTTTAGTAACATTTAAGAATCTGGTATGTTAACCGGGCAGTCCTGGCATGATCACTGGCACACTACCCACTGTTCTACATGGCTTCAGGTGTACTAATATTTGTGACTTCCATATGCTAGAAAACTAGCAATGCTGCTGATCCATCTACACAGTTAGAAGTTCCTTTTTTTCCCCACCTATGTCTCCTGTGTTTTGGGGAGGTGTTTCTAACTGCTTAAATGTATATGCCCTGCCTGTTCTCTGTAAGCATACTTACGTCATTGCTGTTTAGGGGGCCTGTGTACTAATTGGAGATATCATTGTAGTAATTTCAACCCTGGGTGTAGTATTTTCACGATATGGAATATTTCTGATTGAGATACCTGTGCAAACACAAGTCACATAAATGTTTTTTGAAATTCCTATGGCTGTCACTTGCATGTATGTACACTTACATTATCTTTATCAGATAATGCAAATACTTGATGTTATAACCTAGTATAAATCACTACCCACAAATTACACATGCAAGTGCTTTAGAGGGGCTAAGCTCTTTTAAATCATTTTTAGTTCCTGTCATTGAAGGATGCCCCCTTAGTTAAACCAAAAAAAAAAATCAAATGAAAAATGTGTATTCTCCCTTGGAAGGTTTTCTAGAAGTCTTTTATAATGTGATTTACAGTTGTAGAAACTTTCCAGTATCTAGATCACTGAAGAGGAATAAAATATGTATTCCCCGCTGTAAAGAACAATGACCCTTGTGCTTTACAGTGTGAGGGCCCTGACAGTAATTTTCATTAGTTCATGATGCATAATACAGTCTGGAAGATGTTTGCCCATTGTGATAGTGTAGTAAATATATTTATAATATATAGGTTTAAAGTAGCAGCCCCACAAGAGTCCTATCATTGGCTAGCAAAGCTGAAGCCCACAAGGTCTAGAAATCATGAACATCAAAATTCCCCACCTGTGTGGTCCTGGGAGCAAGTGTTAACATGGATCCTGGGAGTGAGGTTTAAGAATAAATTCAGTATTGCAGTCTTCGGTCTGGCTGGCTTTTACAGTGTGATTTGCATATGTTTATACATATACGTACACACACTAAATGACATAATAAAAATGAAAATGTTATCCTTTTGGTGCTTCATTTTCTACCTTTTAAAACCTGTTTAAAATTGATATTATTATTTAGACCAGGAAAATAAACTGGCATCATTATCAAAGGAAGGGGGTGGGCCATAAAAAAAAAAACTGCACTTATACCGTGGATTTATGTCCCTTTTCATTTACCATTGCTATCCAGTGATTGTGCTTTATTTTACCTCTGCTTTTGGGAAGTGGGAAGGATTTGTTACAAAAAGAGGATGATGTAATGGTCTGCGGGATTTCATAATGAATTGACCAGGTGGAGTGTAGTTTATTCTACCCACTCTGGGATAAAAAGCTCACTTTTTTGAGGGGATTGCACATATGGTGTGAAGTAATAAATGGCTTGAGTGGGAAAGTAATAACATCTTTCTTTAATCACTGTTGCAATATTCCTTGTTATAGGGATATCCTGCTGAGGATAGCTTTACATCCTGCCAGCACACCAAAGCCCTTCAAACATCATATGGCAGTATGCCCTTCATCTAAGAACAAAGGTATATAAATGATGTGCGAGTGCCAACTCCCCAGAGCTACTTTACCACCGGTCTGAATGCTGTTTGAATTCGGTCTGAAAAGTCATTTGTTTCATATCTGCTCTGTGCCCAAGGCAGATAAGTAACCCACTGGGGACTCTTCCTTTTTGTTTCTCATTGGGTTTTATTGAAGGTACATGTTATCCAGAATAGGGAAATCAATGTGGAAGGCAGGGCCACGCAGGGTTTTCATGGACACCACCACTAAATAGGGGGTAACAAAGTCTTAGTCATTGCAGACTAGCCCTCATAGCATGGGATTTTGATATTCACCATCAATTGATTCCTCAGATGGTTTATATCCCTTTGTGGTAGACAATTTGTGCAGGTCTAGAGTGGATACTCACAGGTGTATACTTCACAGAGAGGTTTTCTTGGACATTGTCCATCAATTAGATGGTCCTTGGCTCCATTTTTTTTTTTTTTTTTTTTACCTCCCCTCAGATCAAACTACTTCCCAGGTTCTGTGTCAGAGTGCCAAGTCCACTGGCTTGGAAAGTGAATGTCATATCTTTTTCTTTGGGAGGGATGCTGCTGTATGTTGATCTCCCTCTTCATCTGTTGCCAAATGTTTTAGAGAAGATTGTATGGGACAGGCCCAAATTCTTATTGGTGATTTCTGTTCTGGCCCAGACTGCATTGGTTTCTCCTTTTTCATCTGGCCTGGTGCAGTCATTACAAGTTACCCCACAGGGTGGATCTCCTCACATAGAACAAAGGTTCTCTAATTCAGCCTCATCTTCTTACCCTACAATTGACTCTCTGGGTGGGTGATGGGGTTTTGTTTCCTTTTCAACACTGTTTTTCAGAGGAATTGCTTTGGGGTTTGCAGAAGGTCAGAAAATCCACTACTAGAAAATGTTTTGTTGGAAAATAGAAAAGATTTTCTGTGTGTCACAAAATTATCAGGACCCCCTTTCCATAGGTATTTCTACAGTTAGTTATTTGTGTGAGGAGTTCAAATCTGGTCTGGCATTCTCTTTGGTTAGAGCTCATTTGTCATTCATTTCTGCCTGTCTGCCTTTGGATCCACCACTTTCCTCTGGGTTTGAGGTCACAGTTCCTAAAAGCTGATCTTCATATTAGACCTCCAAGAAAACCAATTCCTCCTCAGTGGGACCTTAGCTTTGTTATTAAGAAAATGATTCTGCTACTATTTGAACCAGCAGCCTCTTCCTCTTTAAAGCTTTGTACCTAAAAGACAGTCTTGTTGGTGGCCTTGATTTCTGCCAAAAGAGGCTCTACACTTCAGTCTGTTAGTTTACTACTCCTTTTCAGTTTTTTTCAAACCAATCCTTATTTTATGCCTAAAGCAGTCAATTTGTCTCTGAATCAGACCATCCTTCCGTCCATTCTCCTCAAAAAAACTAGTGATAGGGTTCTCCATTTTTTGGATTTGATTAGACAGCTGAGATATTATTTAGACAAGACTAAAGGTATTGGGAAATCTTACCAGCTTTTTGTTTGTTTTTTAGGCAAATAAATTGTGTTTAGCTGTTTCTAAGCAAACCATCTATTCTTGGATTTCTAAAGCCATCTTTTTGTTTTATATTTTCATGGCAAGCAACTTCCTACTAGGGTGTTTGCCTCTCCAAGGATCTCTGATAAATCAACTTTAGGAGCTGATACTTGGTCTTCTGTGCATACGTTTACTAAGCACTACAAGTTGAATGTCATTTCTAGTGCCAGAGTAGGTTTTGCCCAGTCCATCACCTCGAGTTTTCAGAGGGTCCCACAGTTTCTTCGTCCTCCAATCGTTTACAGTAGCTGTAATACTCTCTCTATTGTAAGAAATACTGCAGCAGTGGTTAAGGAATGACACAGAGTTGTATAAGAACTTATCAAACATTAGATGCCTTACTCATCACTGTTTCAGTATTCTGTCACTCCCTCTCCCCATGTGTTTTTTCTCCCTCTGGTCGGGAAGTCGTGTACCATCTTTCTTCTCTTCCTCATTTGTTGCCTTTGTTCTCCCAGGGCAATTAATTCCCGAGTATTTGGTGCTCATACATCACTTTATGCACCTTATCTCTCGAACGTAGGACATACATCTGACATATGGTGCTTGAAAGGTCGAAGGCTTTGGTATGCTGGCTGGATGCATGGCTATCCTCGGCAGGATATTCCTATTTAAAGGAATACTGCAGCAGTGGTAATTAGGATATCTTCTGCTATGGTAAGTTCTTTACAAAGCTATACTTTCTGTGGGCTGAGCTAAAGCGAGGGGATGTTGACTGATCCATATAACCTAGCTTTGAGCACTGAGCATTGATTCAAAAAATGTAAGCTACGTGTATCTAATCTGTTTCCCTTTTCTAATGTGCCCCCACTGTAGTTTACTTGTAATTTAGCTTTTCTCTCTCCTTGCATCTTACAATCAACCTTCTAGTAATGAGCATCACTCACACCTAACAAAAATCATTCTGACCCACAGAGATTTTTTTCTGTCCTTTATGATGTTAAAAAATAACTACCATAAATACATAGATGCATAACCTTTTTCTTGAATTTGCTTCTGCAACATAACTTAAAAAGATGGTATAAATATTGTCACATTTGTAAGGAAGGAGCAAGTTTTCCTTGTTCCAGTCTCTGCAGTTGAGAACTCTGTGATAGTAGGAGCACCAAAATCTTTTCATGCTGATAAAGGTCCAGCCCAGCTTTCTGTTTGAGCTGGTCACCAGACTTGCACACGAGCTTCCTGAAATGCGATTGTCTTTGGAATGAGAGCCTTCTTTCAGTTAGCTGCATTTTTGTAAACTGTAAATAATTCTTCACTGGTTAGTAACTAGTAAAAATATAGTGTTTGTTTCGATTAATGCTATTCAGCATGTTGCTAGCTTCATGTAGGATGCAGCCTGGGAATGTTATCTGGTCCCATGGAGGCTGTATATTTTGCCTTTGAGAGAGCAGTGATGACCTGTTCCCTAGATATAAGGGAAAGGGGGGGGGAAGGTGCTGGGATGTCCTGATTTACTGATTGGGGGGGGGGGCACAGAGGGATGAAGTATTCACTGAATCCGTCAGCCAGCAAGTTTGATAGATCTACGGCATTTGTATGTGTGTGCCCTTGACCACCAGTTCTGAACAGATCTGGGTGCTTCCTTTGAGGTTGTGGATATATGTGAAGAAGGCCTTATGATTGTCTCTAGTAGATCTGGCCAACTTGGACTCGTCTTGGTCAGCAATTTTTTCCTTTTGTTAGAGTTTATTTATTGCAGATGTCCACCAGACAGGTTTACTTTTCCTTGTGGAGGGTGATTTAGTCATGTCAGGTATTCTGATTCCATGTGTGACACTGCCAGCCCAGCTATCTGGAATTTTGTGGATAGTAGTGCGTCATTTGTGAATATTAATGTGATTCATGTGCTTGTCTTACAAATGTAAGAGAACTATGTTATGTTTATATTAAACTACTGGTGCAGAAGTGTGTGTTGAACTGTATGTTATGTACTGAGCTTCAAGAATGTAACCCCACAGTGTACCCTACTGGAAAAGATCAGAAATGTATATAAACTATGTACCTGTGCAAATGTATGTTTTAATAGTAGAACCTGGAACATAGAGGTAACTTGCAAAACCTCAAGAAAATAAGTTGAAAAGTAAAGTGTTTTATGATTTTGTTATCTTGGTTTCAGTGCAACAAGCAGACACAATGTCTAGAGCTACAGGTGTTCCTATTGTCTTGAAACAAATAATTGCTAGGTTTCAAATGTAAGTGTTTTTATTGCTCTGTGACTTCCTAGCAGCTGCACACTTCTGAGAGATGTGTATTTTTGACACAGAGATGCTAAATTCTAAGTATCTGTTTAACCTGGGAACTGAAGTCAGGTGGCAGAGTGATGTCATCTGAGCTAGCCCAGCAGTAATGTTGATTATTAATTTATGAACTCAAGAGTAAGATGGGTCATTTTGCATCTTGTCTTGGACCTGGAAACATCCTCTCATCAGCATTTGCCTTGCTAATAGTAACTAGGGCACAGAGATTTCTCATAGATATAGATAGGAATATAGTAAAGATTAGTTTAGATATTTAGTAACTAGGGCACAGTCATTTCTCGTAGGTATAGACAGGAATATAAAGATTAGTTTAGATATTTTCTGTATTTGAGACTGTCCTGCAATGCTGTTTTAAAATATTTCCCGTGATTTTGAACTCTGTAGTTAGCATGTTGATTGAGTATTGACTTGTTCTTTTATTATTAAATCTATTTAAACCTATCTTTGTGGCTGTTATTTGTGAGACATATTTAAGCTCTTGGAGTACTTGTATATGTATTTGGTGACACTGTACAGGCCACTCCAATAGACTTCCAAGTCTTGGTCACACTTACCATTTGGATAATAGTGACATTACACAGTAGGATTGGGCACCCCTTGTAAGGGCCTTAGAGTAACTGATAAGTAAGGGTGGCTGGTGGCAGCTGGTGTACTACCTTATAGTCTGGGCAGAAGGGGGCATAGCTAGTAACCTGTGGCTAGCCTTTCCCAGGCGTGTGTGTTTGTATGTCAGTCAAATCTGTGTGTGTGTGTGAGCTGCTTGGGCAGGGACACGAAGCACTGGTTGAACAGAGAGTGGGTGCTGGAGGTCATAGCTTGGCCACTCAGCCAAGATCTTAAACTTATAGCTGTGACAGTGGGGTGTCTTATTGGGGATCTGGAGAAATAGGGATAAACCAGCCCCAGACTGACTGATCTCTGTGTGCTCTTAAGGGAAATTGTAGTTTACTATGTGTGTACTTGGCATCCTCCCAATGTGTACGGCCCTCACTGTTGCCAGTGGCGAGGATTGAGGCTCCTTGATTACTGGGCCAGTGCAGGGGCATCACACCATGCTTGTATATAAATGCTTGTATAGTGTTTAGGTGTAGTTTTGGATATTGGTGCCAGTTGTTAGAGGGGAAGGGGGCTGTGAAGCTGTTTCCATCCCTCAGGAGGCTGTAATCAGCTTTAGAGAAGTTTTTGTCTGACTCTAGCTAGATGAGAACTTGGGAGATAGTGACTTCGAAAGTGACCACTTTATGGTCTGATTTTACCTGGGAGGATGATGTACTCTAGGGATGCTGCAGTGGTTACTCATGTTGGTTAATACCAAGTCCAAGATATTTGCACCTCTTGTGGGGGGTATCAACTAGCTGTTCCAAGGCATTTGCATTGACAAAATCGAGGAATCTCTAGGCATTTGTGTTCTGGCATGAGTAGTTCTTCCAGTCTATGTTTGGGTAATTAGTCACCCAGGATCAGGGTAAGGGGTTGAACCTTGA
>NC_056741.1:616869971-616902471 GCF_019279795.1 Protopterus annectens | reverse complement strand
TGGTAAAAGATTATCCAGTAATAACCTGCATCCACCTTTGACTATCAAAACTATGCAGGACTAGTGTTCAGATAAATCTTACCTGCCCGTTTCTGATGCTTCTTCCTCAACTTACTGGCAGCACGCAGTGCTTGTCCTTGCTGCAAAGGATCCACAGACCAGATGCTGTCAAGTGATGTCTTCGATGTGGCTTTCTCCTCTTCCTTTGAGTTCTGCTTGCTTTTGCTGTCTTTTAATTGCACTGTCATTGGACCAAACTGCAGGCAGGAGAAAAATCAGTTATTAGATATTTACTTTTCCAGTGCAACTTTAAAACTGTTCAAAGACTTGTAGGAAATTAACAGCATGCTTTTATTTTGGATACAATAACTTTGTTCAAATAAAATTAAAGCACTGAAGGCCACTGAACAACTTGATGGTATACAGAATCATAATGGATAAAGCAGTGATGTAGTTGATTTGCTTTCCTATAAAACTCGTTTTCAGTAACAATACTAGCATACAATGCTATTTGCAAGTTTTTATTTGCCGTGTGTGTAGTTGTCCTGCTTTCTTTCTCCAGTGATTTTCAATTTTAGTCCTAAACTAAATAAAGTAGATATTTCTTTCTTTCAAGAAAATAATCCATGTGATTGGGGTGGTGCTGCACTCTGAAAAGGAATCCCCTTCAGCAGACTTCCTGGTGGAGAATGGAAACTTGAAAGAGGTATGTAACTCTGGACAGATGTAGTTTCTTGCAGGGAGAACTTTCTAGAAATGAGATTTGCACATCATTGTAGAACCCACTACACATCTGACCTGGTTAGCATTCAGGGGAGCAACAGTGGAAAGTAGGTGTATAATAAAAAAGTGCACCACCCACATGGAAGAAAGCAACAACCTTCCCCCATTAGAGTGAGCAACTGAAAAGAACCAGGTGCTAAGGAGAAAAGAAATATAATAATAATTTCCAATATATCTAAAATATACTTTTTTTTTCAAACTACTGGATCAATAACTAAAACTGGGACAGAGGTGGAAGGTGGCCTCGATTGGGAAGACAATGGCTGCTTTTCAGATGAAACAATTTCTTTGAATCATAAAAGCTTGGGGCAAACATGATAACAACAAGAGAAGCTGCAATAAAATAAAGATTTCAGAAGTAAAAAGAGTTGCTAAGGCAGATGGTGCCAAATATGTGAAGACCGACTAATTTGTAGAAAAGTGTCAAAGAAAAATTGAGAAGAAAAAGAATCCTGCACGACACCTAATGGCTGATGTCAGAACCAAACCAGGCATAGTTAGAGGTGGAGGTCAGTGCAGTCAAATTCAGGCCCAAAAATATAAACAGCAGTATGGCATTCAACTAGGCATCCTAATAGAACACCCCTAGAAGCTATGCAGTGGGCACAGTTTGATAGTTCAGTAGCTGCATAACTGAGAATCGCAGCTATAGCAGTAATTGGTCCAATGACATGGAAAGCAAGGCAATTAATGCTTTTTGGAGAAGGATATACCACTAGAAACACGTCAGTCAGAATGAGAGAGTTAACTTTACCTTCCAGATTCACTAAGGCTATTAGACTTTTCAGTTCGGATCTTCACATTTCTGCTTTGGAAAACAGAAAAGATAAATGTATACGGAGTAATTATAAATGCAAAAAGATAACTTTAAGTTCTGTTCAGTTACTATAGTTACAGGGACTAAGTTTGTTCCAATAAAGTATGTGAGATATTTTACTTGAATATTACAGTACACTTCTGCACAATTTTCCTACAGGTTATCGAGGATGAATTCATGGAATGTGAGCTTCTCAAACTCAACTGGTTGAAACCAAGTTTTACCATCGATAGAAGGTTAAACTGTTAGCTACAGCTGGATCACTGTTTATGCACAATCGCTGTGCACCACAATGGGGAGTTTCTCCTTTCGCCACTGTTGTGCAGCTGTGGACTTAAGTGAATACAAGTTTGGAGGAAATGGAGGTTGTCCCCATATGAGGGGGATGCAAGAAGGGAAAACACTTATTTTGAAATATTTTACTCAGTTTTTGGGGACCAGTATTCTTCATTTGTAGAGACTGAATTTGTGCTTTTTGATGAATCATTTGTTGATCTTTCATAAAAATGTATAAAGCTGAAAGGACAAGCTCTTTTCCAGTAAGCAATGCACAAAAGAGTATAGTCTGGAAACTCTACTTGCAAATGGGTTAATTACCACTGCAACATAAACTGCTGCCCCCCCCCCCCCCCAATAAAAAGACTCAACACACACTGTGTTATCTGGTTAGTGTATTTTATGCACATACTTTAAATGCATTTAAAATCTAGGACCTAGTTAGTATAAGTGTTTTTAAGGACATATAAATATATGGACTGTGTCTGGAATTTCTAGTCCTGAACCTAATTAAAGGACAAGTCTGCCGTTCTGCATTTAAAGTAGTGAGTTTATTAGAATAGTAAACATATCTCTCAGAAGTTAATTCAACCATGAAATGACTATAAGACGAAACCTATTACTCTTGCATATGGTCAGTACATAGCACTATAGTCAGTGATGGTATACACCCCTGCTGAGACAGTTAAGTAGATAGGCTGCATGTGAATAAAACACTATACTATACTGGAAAAAAGTAAACAAAGAAATGGAGAAGTGAGAAAACAGCCATGTAACAAGCAGGAAAAGTCAGTAGTGCAGATACGGAAACACAAAGGCTGAACTTCCAGAATGTTCAAAGGTTACAGTTGCCCCCTCTCTGGCAGTTTTCCTAACAGGAACTTCTGGTTTCTGTAAGAAAAAAAAAATTGGGCTGGAATTCACAGAAAACTTGTGTACTAACCAGTTGCACATTTACACAGGAAATGGCCATGCAACAGCTATCAGCCTCTCATAGTGCCAAGCTGCACTACAATTCACTGAGCAGACATGTGCCACAGAGAACATATGCAAATGACAATACAATGACATGCAGATGAAGGCTAGTACAGAAATGAGGTCATAATGATATGCAAATGTATACAAGGTAAACACTGTCACAACTCACAACTGTAATTTGATGCAACAATGTTTGCCAGATTAAATAAAGAGAAAAGTACACCAAATACTTCAGAGCTGCAGACAGCAAAAACGATCAGGATCACAGCAGTGGTCACACACAAGCATCTAGTAGCTAAAAGCTCTGCCACTTCCTAAGTGTGAGGAGGTGTCAAGCGACAATGAAAATGGTATTGGCATTAGGTAACATTCCATAATTTTACTAACCAACAGATTACTTTTCAGTTCCATGGAGACCAGGATATTGTATGGAGCTTGGTGGACATGCATCACCCACATGCAGTATCTGCAGGAATATCTGACTTCCCTCTTCTTGTGAAGATCAAGGTACATACAGCAATTATTATCCTAGCTACAGGGACCCTTCAGAGAACAACAGTGTAAAGGTTAGGTAGTTCTCACACCTCTGGCTCTAGAATGACAAACAACTTCTTGAAGTTAAGCTTCTACATATGAATGGATATATCTGGTTTCCTACTACATCACTCACCCCACAAGGTATTGGGTGTCACAGACAGTGGCAAAAAGGATACTTCTGTGAAATCTAAGGCACACAAGTGGCAAAAAAGGTACCACCTGGCCTATTGTCACAGAACTATGACAACAGTGAAAGACTACTTCTTTGTGAACTGCCAGGTAGTGTATGATAAACATGGAATTATAAACAATACGTCTGCACAGTAACCAGGCAGTTCCCATGGTTATTATACATGGTATACATTTCAGTTATTTCATGGGTTTCTATGAGGTGACATTCCAGTGGGCCATCCAGTCAGTAATTACAAGCACTGCAGATAAATTAACTGTTAACAGTTCCATTTACATAGTGTCCAAATATAGTAAACCCCTTCCATACATATGTTGTTATTGTGTTTTGGGTGATGCTGAATACTCAGTACAGACCTGGCTAATGATACTTGTATGGAACCCACAGAATGCTGCTGAATTCCCATATAAGAAACCACCCACAGAACTCTAATATAACTGTGCATGTGTTCACCCAGCTCAAAGCACACTTCTACTGCCTCAAAATGTCTTAGGGGGTGGAACACTGCAGTATGACCCTGCCATAGCCTGCAAGCTGTTTCTTTCATATTACATAATATGATCTTGAGGAGACAGGCAGACCAGCCACAAAGTACATTTACCATTAGACCAAATACATATGCAAGTGGCACTGAAGGTGCAGTAACATCATCTGCTGATGAAAGTGAAGCAAAAAGGAATGTGCAGCAGCTGGGCAATATCCTTCCAACAGCAGTGTGCGCAATACAATATAAGAAAAGTAGTGGTCTAGTCTACAACTATGGGCCTTAATAAGCACAAAGTGACAGTGCAGTGTCACTGAGAACAAACATGATGTATGCAGTGTTAACATCAGGCTATGATGGTCAGCATATGATCGGGCAAAACAGTGCATCAGAAGTCTTCACATACCCAGCACAGCAGGGAAGGTGGAGTGGGTCAAAGTCTTAATCATGCGCACAGCTGCTGAGGGACACAATGACACGTGATTGTACATACACACACACACACACACACACACACACACACACACACACACACGTGTGTATGGACATACACACACTTCAGAGGGGCATGTCACAGAAGGTAGAGATGGAGGATTTGAGATGACAGGTACTGGTACTCTGTACAGATAACTTTCTCTTGCATTGGGGTGCCACTACATGGCCACTCAGCTGGATTTCTGCAGTAAGACTCTGAGTGGGGATGGTGTGCATCTACGGAACTGTGACTTGGATAGAGTCCAATGATGAGGTGTTTTGCCAAAGGAGGATGGGTGTCACTGCTGCCCACACTGAGAGTGACAACAGTGTTGTACACTTCCTGATACAGGTGAGAACTGTCAATCCTGTGATGGTTCCCACACAGCCACCCTAGATGCATGCCATACCCTGAGACTGGATAACAATAACTGTCTGGTAGTAATGATGAAACTGGCAGTCCATTGTATAGAAGTTGACATGGAAGCAATGTTTTCCACCACGGACTTCATACAACCAATTATTAGAATCCCTGGGCTCCATTGTCAATGTCCTCACATCTGCAGGTAGTGGGTGTGGGGGGCAACATCCTCATGAGTGCCATGCAGCACAGTAATCAGCTCCATGTTGAAATGAGTAGCAGAAGACTGTGCTGAGAAGTTATTCAGGCAAATCAATTGACTGATTGATCTTTAGTACTGTCCGGATATCAGAGGCCATTTGTGACATGCAACAGCATCCAGAACCTATGCGTTAAAGTGGACAGATCCACATCAAAAGCAGTGCACTCACTCACCTGCTGCTAGACTCACAGGTGAGTATTACTGAAGCTTGCAGCAAAGGGAGACCCCTCCCCCACTGGGAATTGTCAGCACTCAACCTGCCTAGCCTCAGGTTCATCTGTAGGTAAAACTAAATATTCATCCTGTATACTGGGAATGGATGTACACCCATAATGAAGGTAGACAATGCTCAGTTATGTGTGTTTTTTCATCATCTTCAGCCCCTGCACAGTCTGTTCTGCCACAGCCTCTACAAATGTCGCTGTAGTAGTGGTCTTCCATCAGAGCACACCACAGAAAACATACTAGAGTGATCATGAATACCAGTGCTTCAGCTGTGGCCTCGTGGCATGCCTGATAAGGTTGTCCATGCAAGAAGTACCAAACAACATCAACCTACTTCCACTGGCATCAAGACTTGGCTGAATATCTGATGCTCCTATGACAAAACATATGCAGGATGAGGAGACCTGCACAATTAAGAATATAGACTTTCTGAGCAGCAATAAGCTGCATTACCCATGACTCAGAAATCATGCTGCATGTCAAATTCACTGGTTACCATTTTGCTCCTCAAGAATGTGTCAACATTTTCTGGGCATATTTGTATGTCAATGCCTTTCTCTGTTACTATTCCATCAAGATCATATCACTGATGCATGAAGGACAGCATCATCATGCCTTAACTTCTTCATAGTTGGTTTAGTGAGTGGCTACTGAACTCCTGTGATGGCCCATTCCAAAAAGATGATACCTGGTATAACCTTGCTGAGGTACCAACCATACTATGGGCATTACCAAGTCAGTGAAGCAGTACATGTATCTCGATGACTGCCATCCTGATGATTTCCATATGTGAGAAGCAGTGTTTAGGCACAATCCTCTCAAAGAAGTGCAAAAAGATGTTATAACTTGACTTGCTTTTTCATGCATGCTTTGTGTATTTTTAGACATATATATGTGTGTGTGTGTGTGTGTGTGTGTGTGTGTGTGTGTGTGTGTGTGTGTGTGTGTGTATATATACACAAACACAGACACACACGCATACACAATGGCAGGCAGAAACATTAATGCACATTACATTTATTGTTGCACACTAGAAATACACTTAAAAAACAAAAAAATGTCCAAAGCTACACATATTGCAAAAGGAAAAAAAGCTTCCTTTTCTGAATGGTCAACCAACATACACAAAACCCTAAAACTAACTTCAGATACATTATGTCTAAATAGTGGTACTGTTAGGGAAAGAGTTCTTCATCCCCCCTGGAACACCTTACTCATGTGTGCTAACTCTAACTCTGCCCCTTCCCCTAATCCCAACTCTACACATTATATTATGAAAAACTCTTTTCCTAAGGCATCAGTGAACAAGATGTATACACATGTACAAAACTAAATCTATCCCCCTCCCCCCTCCTTAGCCCTTACTCTACCCTAACCCACAAACACTCGTGCAGACACTTCCATCCGTGAAAGCTGAAACTTCCAGCATTAACACATACTCCCACTTACCATGAAAGCAGGCAAATCCAAAGTAAAGGGGAGATCAATGTTCCTCCTTTTGTTAAATCCCACATTCAACAAAAATGCTTCTGATAAATTCAAACAGCAGTAAAATTTACAGATAG
Source organism: Protopterus annectens (assembly GCF_019279795.1). Lineage (NCBI taxonomy): Eukaryota > Metazoa > Chordata > Ceratodontiformes > Protopteridae > Protopterus > Protopterus annectens. The sequence goes on along the minus strand of NC_056741.1, from coordinate 616,895,519 downwards.
AGAATATTTGATAGGGTGTACTGCAACAACACACTTACACCCTCCACACACACACACACTTTTTGTGACAGAATCTCCTATCGAATCTCTTTTAGTGTCTCTATAAATATTCTACTTTTTTCATAATTCCACTAACTCTCCTTAAACTCTAATATATCCACATAAAATCTCACCCCTGTGTTTCGTACTTCAATGAAAACTCTATACCATAACCTCCATCTGACTCTTAATATATACTTAACACCATGTCAGATAAAGTTTGGTTATTGTTTCACTGTATTCAACATAACTCTCTTCTCAAAATACTTGAGCATCATGTCTATCTTCATTAGTATATCTGAAACAAAACATCCCAATAACAATCTATGACTCTCATATCAGCAATTTATTTTATTCTATCACACCTACCATGTTGCCTCTCAATTATATACATATATGACTCTGTGTACCCAGTTTATCTGTACTTTTTATAAATATTTGACTATGTATTAGTGTTTCAAATGTAAGATGTTTACTGTTATAAATGTAAATTGCCTGTATTACAATGTGAAATGTGATCTATACCTGGAACTTTTTTCATTGGACCTCTGCTGAAAATTTGACTTGCTTTTTCATGCATGTTTTGTGACTATCCTGGTAAAAAATGTCAAATAAAACAGATAAATAAAACTGTGGTTATAAACAAGAACTAGATTCAAGAAAAGGATAACCTATATTTTGTGGGAAGCAGGTTCATAGGGTCACGTCAAGTGATCAACTGCAAGATCATTAGCAGCCTAGCTACTGGAGATTACTTACTACCTCTGTTCATAAGGGACTGTGGTGCTTGATCTGTGGTAAATGTATGGCTACCCATCCAAATGATTAAATTATACCTAAATACAGACAGGCATTTATTTTGATATGGATAGCACACTTAGCTTAACTCTGCTTTAAAAATCATGGTCAGTGGTGTCTCTAATTCTTCCATTAAGGTGCTTAAATCTTTACATGTAACATTACCAAGTAAAGTACTGTTTGGGGTCCTGGGTGGTGACCTGATCACCATGAAAACACACTGAAGGTCATAGTCTCATCAGTACTGAATGCAGAAATATTCCCATGATCAAAGGTATGACCGAGACCCAGCCCGTGCAAGAGCCAGGGAGCATGGAACACTCCTAATGCTACTGTAGGGTTGCCATGTCATGGACCACAGGGAGGTACATGGACTCCCAAGTTCGGAAGCTACAGAATGCAAGAAATGTGCTGGAATACAGTCCTCAAGGAAGACATCCCAGCTGCTACCCTATGCAGAGGGCCCCTAGACTAACATCTTGCCCACACAAACATTTGCCTGCATTTGAAAAATAACCTTATCAAAACAAAACAACAAGTCCAAGCAACTGTAGAGTCGGCACACCAATTTAATAAAAACTTTAAAACTTGAAGCACTTTTAGTTTGCAATCTTGCAAACTTCATCAGAAGTACAAACACAGGAAATTGCAACATCCTTATATACACACGATCTAAAAAACGCGGGACAATTAGCTAGTAATTACTTAAATAACCATTACCTAAAACTACATAGAGTCTGTTTCAAATACCATAATAAACTTAATTTTGTACAAATACAATATTTTAAACTTCATAAGCGCAAACACAACACAAACGAAGTAAAGCATTAAATTGTATAAACAATAAACTTAAAAGAAACCTTACTGACAGCAATTTAAATTACCCTAAGCCACTACGCTAATAGACATCAGTGTTACTAAAAAAACTAAAAGCAGTAATGTTCAACTTAAGCTCTTTAGTACTAAATTTCATCTTTGCAGACTCTTCAATTTAAGAACACTACTAATGGAGCAGGACGCATTAAGTCCTGGAATGTTGTATGCACTGAGTTTGATCTGCCACATTAATTCTAATTCTTCAAGTTTGAGAGGGAAAGGACCCCCTCTAATGTCCTGCAAAATATTGTCAATAGCCATAAATTTAAACTGATGGTTCACATTTAAATGTATATGCTTTGCTAATGCATTGTCAGACTTATTGTGGCTAATAACATATAAATGCTCGTACATTCTGTCCCGGAGCCTGCGCTCCGTTTTGCCTATATAAAAGGCAGGACAGCTTGTACATCTGGCCAAATAAACTATAACCCTAGAATTACAATTAAATCTTGATCTTAGTTTGTATTGTTAACCATTCACCACAAACAAATTAGCTACTTTCACATGTTTACAATAGTTACAGTTCTCGCATTTGTTCATCCCAACTATTCTAGAAACTTTAGTGTGTTGTTTTTCTAGTAAATTTTTGAGATTTCTTCCACGTTTGAAAACTATAGTTGGTGTACTACCAAATTTATTAAACAATGTTTGATTGCATCTAAACAGTTCCCAGTTTTTCCGCACTATTTTGATACAAAGATTACTTTGTGCACTAAATGTAGTTATAAGGCTACAATGTAATGTTTGATTATTGTGGGGGAGAGACTCACTAAGACTTGCAAACACTGACACGTCTGAATCTGTTAAGTTGTTACTGACATGTGATTTAATGGCCAAAATAGGCTTATAGGTTTGATTTGGCCTTTTGCAATTGACCTCCTCAATTAAAGAATCAAAAAGTGATTCCAGATAGTCACGCTGTAAAAAAAGTTTTTTTAGAAACATACATTCCTTATGAAAGTCCTCATCCTGGCTGACAATACGAGAGGCCCTAACCAGCTGACCTTTGCTGACAGACCTTTTTTGATGAAAAGGATGGCAACTAGAAAAATGAAGAAAGGAGTTAGAATATGTGTTTTTCCTAAGAATTTGGGCTGTGTAACAACCTAATATACTGTTTTTACATAACCAGATATCTAAATATGCTATAGCCTCAGTACTGAAATTAGAGGTGAATTGTAAAAATTCAGTTGTTTGTTAGTGGTGAATGGTCAACAATACAAACTAAGATCAAGGTTTACTTGTAATTCTAGGTTATAGTTTATTTGGCCAGATGTACACGCTGTCCTTCCTTTTATATAGGCAAAACGGAGCACAGACTCCAGGACAGAATGTACGAGCATTTATATGCTATTAGCCACAATAAGTCTGACAATGCATTAGCAAAGCATATACATTTAAATGTGAACCATCAGTTTAAATGTATGGTTATTGACAATATATTGCAGGAAATTAGAGGGGGTCCTTTCCCTCTCAAACTTGAAGAATTAGAATTAATATGGCAGATCAAACTCAATGCATACAACGTTCCAGGACTTAATGAGTCCTGCTCCATTAGTAGTGTTCTTAAATTGAAGATTCTGCAAAGATGAAATTTAGTACTAAAGAGCTTAAGTTGAACATTACTGCTTTTAGTTTTTTTTAGTAACACTGATGTCTATTAGCGTAGTGGCTTAGGGTAATTTAAACTGCTGTCAATAAGGTTTCTTTTAAGTTTATTGTTTATACAATTTAATGCTTTACTTCGTTTGTGTTGTGTTTGCGCTTATGAAGTTTAAAATATTGTATTTGTACAAAATGAAGTTTATTATGGTATTTGAAACAGACTCTATGTAGTTTTAGGTAATGGTTATATAAGTAATTACTAGTTAATCGTCCCGTGTTTTTTAGATCAAGTGTGTATATAAGGATGTTGCAATTTCCTGTGTTTGTACTTCTGATGAAGTTTGCAAGATTGCAAGCGAAAAGCGCTTCAAGTTTTAAAGTTTTTATTAAATTGGTGTGCTGACTCTACATTTGCTTGGACTTGTTGTTTTGTTTTGAAAAGTTTTTTGTGCAGTGATAATTTTTTTGAAAAATAACCTTAACCATCTTGGGGGTCCTGATATTTTCATATGCAGTTTTCTGTTATTCTACTGATTAAAAGTCAACTTTGCATACCCATTAGGAATCCCTGATCCTATCCATAATTTTGTGCATTGCTGTAGTATGGCAACCACAGTGATTTATATCACATTTATTCATTTCTGACTATCAATAATGGGAAAGAGGCATAATTCAAGTGGGAAGGAAAGGGGTCCAAAGGGCTAGTGTGGGACAGGAAAATAAAAATGGACAGAAGGAAACTTATCTTGCAATACAGTGTTAGATCCACATAACAATTCATCAGACAGGGTCTTATCAAAATGGACAAATACTAAAATCAGGACTACAAGCAAGCAGCTGACAGGTGCAACCTGCAAAAATCAATCAGACTAAACAATTCTAAGGTATCCTTCTGACAACACAGCATGTCTGCATATCTCTTGTACAAGATTTGTGGCAAGCAGGATTTACACTAATCACAGGGGGTTGCTCCTCACCTAAAAGGAAAGGTGGGATGGAAAACATGCTGCCCCAACTTAAATGAACAACCAAACATTATTTGTTGTACCAAGCTATGCACTTCTGCTGCATATACTGAAAGTCACTTCTGCTGCACATACTGAAAGTCACTTGTTTTGCAGCCCATTCTAAGACTGGTTGAGATGGGAGTTAATACATGCCAGGCATGCAGCAGTACTTCCACTCATAACACTAGGTAAGGCAGGTTGCCTGCCTACAGAGAAGGGAGGCTGTAAAATAACATTCTTCCAACAGAACGCAAGATACAGAAATCTAAGCTGTGACTAGAACAGGCAAAGATGGGACTTTCTATGCCAAAAAAGTGGGAAAAGACATTGTTCTGATGGTGACTTTCTGGCATTTGGTCACATTAATGTATTAATTTGGTTGAATCAGCACCCTCCCACTGTCAGAAAGTATAAAGTATCATATATGGTATATAGCTTTAAACCCCAAGAAGCACAGCCTACTTTGGTTTGAGTAACCATGAAAATGTGTGGCTCTCTATTTGAAAAGCCTTCTGGTTGAATCAAGCATAGGAGATGATGTTATGTACCATCCCTAAACAAAACACATAATAATTAAGGAAGTTTTTGCAGGGTAACTGTTTCATGTATGTAATGTAAATATAGATTTTTTATATTTTGACATCTACACTCCCTGCCACTAAAAATCTTGTAAGCTTTTAAACATACAAGATAACATTTTTCTCCAACAGGGTACTTTTCTGTACTCTGAAAGCCAGGCCAAACTGATGGACTGATGATGCTTTAGTAACTCGCATCAATCTTCTCATGTACTGTGGCAGGAAATAACCAAAAATGGCATGGGCATACAGTCCTCTTATACCATAGATGTGCTAACATCCAGGAGGGAGAGCATCCATCTGACCTGAGGGGGAGGATGCAAAGCTCTGGAAGTCAAGTCAGATGTTACACCTTCTGTGGAAAATATGATGCACATGTACAGATTTTCAAAAAGTACAGCTTCAGTAGAACCGAAGAATATATAACTTGTCACAATTAAGACATAGCATATACACATATTTACACTTGGCTTATTGTAAGTCTTATGTCACACAGCAATTAACAATGAACAATTTCAATTGCTTGTGAGTCTGTATTCAATGCCTGACTTGCAAGCCTACTTTAAGTAGCACAGTAGAGTTACAGAAACTACTTACTACTGCAGTAAATATTCAAGACAGACCCCTTGCAGAGGTAACTGTCGGCCCCTTAGACAATGATGAAAACAAAGTTTCCATGGTAAGGTAAGTTAACATGCATCGCATTAGTACTGCATGTTAACACTTAGTGCATGAGATTCTCAAAGATCTAACTCTACAGTGAGCACTCACATAAGCACAAAGTACCTGGGGCATCAGTGATTAGAACAGATCACAATTTTAAACTCTGTTAATGCTGAACACTGACGCCAGTGATGAAATTGCTTTGAATAATAGCCTGTGTCTTAGGGGACTGCTGGGGGTCAGTGGAGAGTTGAGGAGAAAGAGGCAGTGAAGTAGCAGTAGACTGCTCACCTCCCTTTGGGGGGACTTGTTACAAGATCCATAGAGCCACTGAAGGCATACATCCTGGAGGAATTTTAGCATAACCACCTGATACAAGGATGTGGACCTCATACACAGTGAATCAAGGATCTTGTGAAAGTGATAGCTGCTTAACGGTGACAGACCACTGCATAGAACCCATGAGTGGGGCAGGGGACTAGTTGGCTACTGGTACAGCAATGCTGATGACCTGCACTTGTCTGCCCAGATCACACCCACCTGGGGAATAAACGTTTACAGAAGGCAATGGAGGTGTCCAGTCAGTTGCAGGAGCATAAAGTAAAATGAGTGAAAAAAATCTTTTGGTAAATTATTTACTTATGCTACTGAGGAAAAATCTCTGCGCTAGATGTGAAGAAAACTAATTTTGTCCATGACTTGTAAAATGATAACATGAATACTGATCTCATTCATAAGGTAGCGAGAAGAAACTCAAAAAAACTAAAAAACTGAGGTCAAGAACTACAAACTTACCAGAAAGCTTATATTCTGAATCTGTAAAAGACAACATCTCTGCTGTTTTTAAAACGGAATGCAGTATCTTCATGACCCCCACTTCAAGAAGAGAGAAAAGAGACATTCTGTCTACTGACAGATTTGCAGCTTTGTGCATTAAAAAGTAAATAATGTCTTTGCGATGGAAAATAGTTTGGAAAGGATCTGAAAATGATAGCTGTTCCATATGAAAATATATACAAAAGGATTACAACAGAAAACTGGGTATAATATTGAGCACCATCAAAATATTCTTTGTATACCTTTGCATATTTTAAGGTACCCTTATAATTTCACTGGTCTGTTATTTTATAACTCATTAAAGCAGCGGGTGCTGTGGCCAATGAGGTGTTATTTCACACAGTACTAATGGTTTGCTTGGCTCCATTCAGCCACTTGTAAGTATTTTCTTAGAAATATGTAAAAGCAGTTAACTAGGTAAAGTAACGACTTTGCTTTTGATTCTAAATATATCTCCTTTCAATACATCCCTATGCTTACATCATGCTAATGAATGCCATACTTTCAATGGCACAATTAGGATGCACAACACTGCATAGCAAAGGTAATTTATAGCACTTGCAGGTGAATTAGAAAAGCACTTAGAGCTGAACAGGTGCACCTAGTATATTGTAGACAAACTTCTCACCATACTGAAGGTATAATAGCGATTCCGATACAACTTTTGTGCAATCCATTGCAACAAAAAAGTGGAAACTTTTTTTTAAAATCCTTCTTCAAGGCAAATTTCATTCAGCATATGGAAAACAGCATTCAGGTCTTGAAAGTTAACACACCTGTGACACACTGTGAACAAAGCAGTGATGAAAGTAATTGCACAACAGCCAATCTGGGTTGGGAGGGTGGCTTAATGGCTAAGGTGTTTGCCTTGCAAACACAAGGAGCAGAGTTTGAGACTCACAAGGGATAATTGGCTAGGCTTAAAATGGCTCGCAAGGGCAGTTAGCTTAGTACTAAACTATGAACTATGAATAGACAGGTTTGGGCTCTGATGGATTTATACATAGCTGTTATGGTTTTGGTCATGTCTGCAAGCGCCAAGAAATCAAATGTAACCAAACCACAAATAAACCTGCATTACCTACAACTGTCGATGGCATACTGCAGTTATTCAGTTGTCTATTGTACTGTGTTTTCACATTACTCCAATTTGACTGACATTTTCAACAGAAGGTAAACAGTGCAGACCAGCTGCATCACATGCATGAATGCATTCATATCTATGTGGTAATGGCTAGGCTGCTTTTATGTCTCTGGCACTCTGAATTGTGAGGCGCTACCTTGCATACTGTTTTAGAGAATAAGGAGATCAAACACTAGCAAAAGCAATCAAACTGGTGTCAATCATTCAGCTCTCAACACTAGAACTTACTGATATTTAAATGTCAGGAAGTTTTACTTTTTTTTTCTAGAGGGCTCACATTTTTTGAGGTTCACAGTAACTAACAGGTACATGCTTGGTTCACTATCCCTTCTATCCACAATAAGGCACTGTTTAACACAAATAAATGTGCTAGCCATATACATAGGCAGGCATTCACAGAATACAACATACTGTAAAAACTTTAATATTCTTTTTGCAGCTCTTCAGCAGTGAAAGAAAAGTACTGACTTGCTGCAAAACTATCATCTACGCTGAAAGAAAATTTAGCCATAAACTGAATAAGCTTTTGAGGACTACTGATAGATACTAGGTATCACACTTCTGAGGTTCTTGGGAGAAATAAATATATTTTAACTTGTGAGTAAATGTACAGTTCATTTCTGTTTGGCCTGGCTTCCAGAGTACAGAAAAGTATCCCACTGGAGGAAAATACTATCTTCTTGTATGTTTAAAAGCTTACAAGATTTTGAGAGGCAGGGACTGCAGATGTCAAAATATAAATATCATTACATATAGGAAACAATTACCCTGCAAAAACTTCACTAATGAATGTAGTACATACAAAATTTTTTCTTAATATATATCTTGTACATGAAATTCTTTTCTTTTCCATGTCATGGGCTCTGACCCTGAATGACCTTAGGTTTCTGAGCCCTTCTGCTTAAAGGCAAGTCCTCAGTTTGCAGAGGCCTACAGCCATCATAGTTGTGGATAGTGCAGCCTTTATTATTACTACTGATGCCCTGAGTGCATCCCAAGCCTGGCACAGAATGCATTGCAGAAGTTGCATGAACAAGCACCCCTCCAACACTTGTACTCAGATGAATTCAAGGCACACTGCATGTACCATGGTGCTTCTCCATACTCTAATCCACAATTTCCAACAGGAGGTGAATAAGTAGAAGGCAGACTTATCACCCTCTGTCCAAGAAAAGATGGCTGAGCTGCAGTTACTAAGTCTGCCCTATGGCCCCCCGCCCTCTAGGACATGGGATGCTGATCAAACTCGGGTCAACACTAGTAAGACATGGTGCCTTGCATCTATGTCACTGGACTGGCTAACTATACCTGAAAAATAACAGCCATTTATGTCATGAAGTACTCAGGAAAAAGAGCAGTGTTGCCAATTTTGTGTCAACATACTGAAATGTTCTAAGTTATAAAGCTGCACTCAGTTTCAAGTATTACCCTAGGGAAACAATGCTAACAATTGTGGAAAAGCACACAGAGGAAGACAGAAGGGCCACTTTTAAATGTTGTATAAAGATGGAGAAAAATCTAGAAGCAGAACAATATACACGAGTAAGAAACAGGCAGTTTTATTTTCTGAAAACATTTCAAGGGGACACAAGTGGAACGTAAATAATGGAAAAAGTAGAAGAGGCTTAATTTTAGCATAATATAAGGGCACAATAGAGACTGGAGGCTGGGGAGCATGCAGACAGGAACTCTAGGGTCACTTAAAATGGCTGTATGTTTACAGTTGGTTTTATGCATAGAACAAAGCTACTCTGTTATTGAGACAGTTCAGTTCTTCCAAATACACAAAGTAAAATTAAAATTAGTACTGCAAACAGCTTCACTGGTCTCCGAGAGTTTGTAATCTATTAGGGATATGTACTTAAAATACACTTCTCTACATTAGTCTAGCCTTTAACATAGAGGTACACTGATAACATTTCAGTAGGGACTTTGTCTATGTATGTGTATGTTGGACACATTATACTCTGCAGTGCAACTCATAAGGCATTAGTTAACTGGGAGAAGTGACACTAAACAGAAGGTGAAAGCGTAGATGAGGGAGGCTTTCTAGAGAGGTTATACAGTTAAAATTACACATTGACTGGCTTTCCATCTGCCATGCCAGAGATCTGCATTTAAATACTGAAAAGTAGTTAGGGTGAGGATGAACACAATATTCAATCTTCATTCTTCAGCACACAGTACAATCTCTGTCTAAAGCTTTTATTTCTTGCTGCTGCTAAAAGCATGCAGTTCAAAATGCATATGCATGATCTGTGGAGAAGACAGATACAGATTTCTTCAAAATGCTTCACCAATACAGGAGAGAAAATGAAAACAGACATCCGTCAATCCCAGTAGCCTTGCAGATATTTCTGAGTTGTGCTAGATGATACCATTCCAATTTGTTTTTTTTTTTATCTGATAAAAGACTTTACAAAGGCAACCTGGTAGTACTGTCTGGTTAAGTGAATGACTCAGAGTCAAACAGAAGGTAAACTGTGGCCAAGGGAATGATACTCTGGACTCGGGAAGTAGCCTGTTAACAGCTCATATCCTTAATCCTCTGTGTTAAGTGTCAGAAGTTTTCTCCCTGAGATTTCTCTCCCAACATCAGGAAGTTCTGTTTGTCAGATGAGGAAAAGGCCTTACTATAAATTAAAGCAGGATGTCTGAAGAAAGACCACATGGTGGTAAAATAAACTGTGATGGGGACCATGAAGTCTACATTCTGCATGTATGAGAAAAGGTTGACCTACGGCTGTCAGCTAAAGCCAGCAGGAGACACCCAGGATGAGATCAGAAGTCATCTTGTAAAAAAGAAAAATGAAGACTGGTATAGACTTCTAAAATGCATGGCTACAAAATGGAAAGCTGAACTGAATGGGGAAACTGATTACTCTGCAGTAAGAAACAGAATGGTACAGGAAGGCTGAGTAAATTGAAGATACAGTTGTGCATGCTTACCATAAATGTAGATGTTTTTTGTTTGCATTCACTGTTGCAGTCCTGACTTGTGGGATTTCCTGCCATGAAAGCACTTGGACAGCCCGACTGCCAGAGAAAAATCTCCTTACTCCAACAGCTGGCGGGTGCCATGATCAACGTCAGAATGCTCGGGTATAAGGAGAGTCTGGCATCGAGAGCTCATTTTTTTCTTGCTCTCTAAAGGTAGGAGCCCCCCTAGATGGATCTTGAAGTCAAGGGCCTTTGACATTGAATCTAAGAAAGGAAAGGGTACCCCTGACTTGAGAAGAAGCTTGTTCAAGCCTACCCTCTAGGCTGGGTGGGTGAGGAGGGAGAGAAAGAATATTGCAACAGTGAATATACTCAAACATATACATTTATGGTAAGCATAGCCAAATGTACTATATTCTTTGCGTTTCACTGTTGCATTCCTGACTTGTGGGAATGGGTGATGGCAGATTAAAGAGAGGTGAGTATGTCCTGCAAGATGCCATTGGCAAATCCTGTTCTGGAGATGGATAAGGCTGATAGATGGTAATGTTTGTTTAAAGGTATGCACTGAAGACCAGGTAGCAGCCTCAAAGATGTCTTTGGTGAGTACCCCTTTTAGGAAGGCAGTACAGGCAGCAGGTGCCTTGGTGGAGCGTGTCCTCACAAAATCAAGTGGCTTCTTACCATGATGACTGTAACAAAAGGAGACAGAGTGACAGATCCATTTAGAGATAGTTTGCTTGGAGAATGGCTTCCCTTCAGAACTAGTGGCAACGGCCACAAACAGCTGGTATGATTTCCTCAAGGTCTTTGTTCTGTCAGGATAGTAATGGAGCTGCCTATGCACATCCAAGGAGTGAAGAATCCTTTCTCCTTTGTTTTGTGGCTTGGGGAAGAAAGTAGGCAGATCTATGGCTTGATTTAAGGAGGTGTCTGTCACCACCTTGGGCATAAAGGAAGGGTTATTCCCGAGTGAGGCTCTGCCTGGGTGAAAGATAAGGAAAGGTTCTACTGCCAGGAGTGCCTGCAGTTCAGAAACCCTTCTAGCAGAAGTGATGGTTAACAAGAAGGCAGTCTTCCATGTCAAGAATTTTAAGTCAGCAGAAGCAGCTGGTTCGAATGGTGGAAAAGTAAGTTTCTTCAGGACAAAATTAAGGTTCCAGGGTAGGGCTGGAGACCTTCTTGGTGGCCTGATGTGGATAACCCCTATAAGAAACTGTTTCATAAGGGGGCAAGAGAAAACAGGAGGTTGGGCTGAAATAGCCACAGCATGAATATTTATGGAGAAATAAGACAGGCCTTTGTCAAAGTGACTGGCCAATAAGGTCAGGATAACCGGGATCTTGGCTAGATGAGGATTATCCACATATTGCCCTCACCAAAGGGAGAATCTTTTCCATTTAGCTGAGTCAGATTTCCTAGTGCTAGGCCTTCTGGCTTCTTTTAGAATATCCTGAACCTGTTTGTATAGGATAAGATCTGTCCAAAATGTTATGGTATCTTCCATGCAGGTAATTTAATGGTCTGTAGGTTGGGGTGCACAATCTTTCCCTTGTCTTGCATCTGAATGTCCAATCTCTGTGGCAGATGCCATGGTTTCATGCCAGTTAAGCTGCGCAGCAGAGGGAACCAGTGCTGCCTGGGCCAGTCTGGGGCTATCAGTGTTACTCTTGGCTCTTTTTCCGTTATCTTTATGAGCACCCTGGGGAGCAGAGGAATGGGAGGGAAGACAGAGATGAAGAGACCTGTCTCTAATGGAAGGAGAAAGCATCCATCGTCCAGTCCAGGCTGACACAGAAGGAATGGAAATCTCGGTGTGGAATCTGTTTACCACAGTGGAGACAATTATTGGTTTTCTCTGAAATTAGTCAAAAAAGTGTAAAATGGATTCCCCAAACAGGGTACTTTGCTTTCTGAAGTCTTCTCTCTGGTGCGGACCAACCGATGCACTGAATGGAATTCTACTTTGGGCTCTGACTGCAAGAAAACTGAGCTCTTGACACCAGCTGACTCCCCTGAGTGAACCCACATTGGTCGGGGTGTCCAACGACTGTTGGAGGTGGAAGATTTTTTCCGTGGTACTTGGGCCAGACAACATCTTCCATGGCGAGAAATCTCACATGTCAGGATTGCAACAGTGAAACACGAAGAACATCCAAAGGGCCATGTATGCACACCAGTGTTTACTCTCCCAAAATATACATGGATTTTTTTTTTCTCAGCAGGATCAGGGATAGCAAACTTGTATGAAAACATAAAATATTCATCACCTCTAAATCCTGATCCTCATCCATGCTTTCTTCTTTATCGTCATGATCTTCCACAATACTTTCTTCTTCTTCCATTTCTTCCTGTACTCCACCCTCTATTCCACTTGTTAGACTAGATGCCTTTAGTTCAATACCAGATGTGACCATAGGAGACACAATCTCTGAAATCAAATGTATGACAAATTACACATGCACAACGGAACTGCAATGAGACTTAACTTTAAGGGACTACCACACAAACAAGGCACTTACTTGACAAAGCATCCAGATTTCCTTGTTCCAGCTCTTCAAAGTTAAAGGCCTTTCCCATCTCTGTAACAATTTCTGCACTGATATGAGTGGGCAGGGTGTGTGTCTCAGGAGGATGAGTAAAGTATGTGATCTTACCACTGCAAAACAGAAAAGACAGATTCACAGAGAAGGTACAAGGTTAATTAATGAACTTGCAGTCACATTCCTAACATGGAACAACATTTATGATCCTCAAGAATCTGTTAAAAGGCAGCAAAGCTTACAGCATGCATCTCAGGCACAGAAAAGCTTCACCAATGAAGTTTGAACTTTTAAATTAGCTATTTAAATACTTCAGTGAAAACTAGGGTTCAAATGCTGCTAGAAAACTTACACGCTGGTACTGTATTAGCTTTCCCTACCAGGAATCGCTGTGAGCTGCAGTAAAACTACACCAAACTGCTGCTGCTGTTCAATTACTTTAGTCTGTTTTTGCCAGAACTGACTGCCGTGGTGTAAACATGTTGATGTGGGACAACACATACTAACTCCACTTTTGCTAGGAAGAACTGCAGAATTCTGTGATTATGTGACCTGAAATGTACATCATCAACTTCTTCTCAATTAATTTATTCTCTTTAGTAGTAGTTACTGCAGACAATTCTATAACAGTTCCAAATGTAAGGCAGTTATTGGCCTCTGTAGTCCTGCCACCACCCCAAAAAATAAAGCTCTATAGAAACTGGTGGGGGGACAAAGATGTTCTTTGCTCTTAACAATACTTTTTCTTAGGCATACCACCTAGCCATTTTCACAGGACAGTCGATTTGGTCAGCTACAGCCTTCAGCAAAAAATAAAAAGGCAAATCTATTAATATTTCAGGATTAAAAAAATAATTTCTAACTTTCCAGTAAGTAATAAAGAAAACTAAGGCAATGAAATTAAACATATTAATATAAAATGAAACTACTGTAAATTAATATTACACAGTAATAAATCTTACTTTTGTTAATAAACTGAATAGAAGTTCTTGGCACTCGGTCCAAATTTTGTGTAAGAAATTTCCTAGTATGGGCATCTGAGCAGTAACCACTTAAAAATCTCAGGACTTAAATTGCAGAGTCCTGAAATGTGGAGATTGAGTGGCCAAAAATCTAGAAATCTAGACTTGTATATACTAAGTCAGACTGCCATTTGCCTTGCCACCCCCCCCCCCCCGAAAAAAAAATAATAATAAAACAGTTTAAAGGAGAAGGGTGAGGTTTGATATTCAAATTTTTCTTGTATTTTCAGTCTTTTTTTTTTCAGTCTTTTGGCACTCAGTGATGCAATCTCGAGATTTCAACAGGCAGCCAGTCTGAGCATGTGACCACCATCTAATTCATAAAATCAACACACAGTGTGTTAATGGATAAAAGGATTTATATATAATTACAACAGTCTTCCATTTGATGACGCTAAGGTCTGATTATAGCTGAGGCTCGCAAAACACTTATTTATAAACATTATGTCAAGGAAAATGTTAAATTTCTACACTGCCCTAAGCCAATACGCCAACATCTAATTATAACCGAGTCTCATGAAACACTCACTTGGAAAAAAAACCTTTATCAAGGAAAAGTGATTGGTAAGTTTCTACACTGTCGTGAGCCAGCCTATAATGAACTATTCACTAAGTACACTAACATCAAATAATATCTGAAAACGTACATTTGCATAAAACAGTTTCTGTCATCAAGGGAAATATGTTTGTGAAACCTCTATGCTGCCTTAATCCTTCTTACACTGAAGTATGGTGTTTAGTATTTTCATAAACTAATACATTCAGAAAGCTGAGAGACTTCACAGAAATTTGACAAAGCTTACTGGTAGTATTCTACTGTGTCCACACCTTTACTGTTCCAACCTGTTCTCTTTAGTATTCCATCAGCAACAGCAGCCCCTGCATTCCACAACCTAGACAACTCATTCATCTCAATCTCATCTTCGTACTGGCAACTCTCCTTATATACATTTTCCAAGTCCGTCTTAACACTGGATAACAGATCAATTATAACACTGCTGTTACTTGAATAAACCATTTGTTCATCTACTGTTATTCCTGAAGTTAATTGAAGAACTAAGCATCTCTAGTGCCAGAAAGATGAGTAATTTGATAGTAGGGAATTGGGTACAGTAATTTGATAGTAGGGAATTGGGTACCATCTCTGCCAAGTGTGTCCCACATCTATTCAAGAACACCTAGACAGCAGGGTGATCCATCATTTACTCCAACATGACTTCCAAAACAGTCATTTAGGTATCCTTAGTGGAGGTGGAGGGGTTGGGGTTGGTTTAATGGTTAAAGTGTTTACTTTGCTGTCATAAGGTACAGGGTATGATTCTCACCTTTGAAAGAGAATTTGGCTAGGCGTAAAATGGCCCTCATGGCAGCTAGCCCCGTACTTACCTATGAACACTAATGTCTAGGTGCTGTATCAAGTAACCAGATTTGAAAATGGATATAGTGTCTATCAACTTAAGTAAGGCCCTGCTACTAATCGACTGCTAGCAGGAATTAAAAGGTGGCATGGCTTCAGCTGTACAACAACTGTCAGTGAATGTATCACCTCCCAGCAGTAACTGAATTTTCTGCTAGGCTTATAGCCTTTCCATATTCTAAAACACAATTTTAGATGGGTGAGGAATGTTAGAGCAAAGGAGGAGGATACACATAAAATGGTGAGGTCAACAGCAACTTTGGAGGTATAGAAAGAAAAAAGAAAACAGAAAGGTGGCAAGTAAAGGCAGGATAGTAAATGTGTTTTATGAAAGAATGGCAGAGAATACTTGCCCAAGGTATTTGAGAAAACTGTGAAGAGAAACAGGAAAATAACCAGTTTACTGATAGACTTATGTTTCACTTTAAAGTTGCACAGACATAACCTGAGTAAATAGAATATCTTTACAGAATAGGGATTATAAGCAGCAAAATAATATGGTGCAGGATTAAGGTTATTTTAAAGGGGTTCCATTCAAGTGAGTGGTCTAATTATCACTCTATCTAATCACACGTGGCTTAAAATTATCTAATCCCAAGTGATCTCATGATATGTTTTAGTACATTTTACCAGTTATAATTATGATACCAAGGGAAGTTTGTATTTTTGATCACTGTATTAATTTTCTTACAGATGTTGCAGTTTGCTTTACAGCAGCATGTTGGGTTGTGCATGCTGGTAGTGCACTCCCAGTGCTATTTCCCTTTCTTCCACTATAGTGTGACCATGGAGTTGTATTATAAAGAAGTTAGGAGGCTTAGGGGTACAAGGGGACTTGCCCTCCAGCACAGAAACATTTCTCTCTCTCATTTTTTTTTTACTTTTTTTTTTTGAGTTATGCTGGTTTACATGAAGTGTGTTTAGATCAGTTGGTTTGACATTTGTGTTTAGATAGTCTGTCTTTAGTTCAAAAGACACAGACTCTTATTATTAATTAGGATCAGTACTACAATAAAGTATTAATTATGACTAGTGGAAAAATAATACAGTATGGAAAGTAATGAGAGATACAATTTTTTGTGGGCAAAGTACATTGATAAAACATAGAATGGGGGTATGGAGTCATTTTCTTATGTGCATTTTAAGAGATTGTGCCATACCAAGACTAGTGGCAGACAACATGTCCATAAAACAAAAACAGTAATTAGAGATGAGTGGCAATCCACCCACCAGGTTTACAAGTACAGACAAACAGATAAATAAATAAATAAATAAAGGAATGCATCCTTTATGAAATGGTTAAACTAGAAAAAGACTAACAGCTGAAACTGGTTTAAAGCAAGGTTTCCCTATTAGTCGGTCTCTGTTCTCAGTGGAATTACAAATGCATTAAAGATTTAGAAACCTGGTTGGGGTCACAAGATGTGAAAAGAACAACATATGCAGATGATCCAGTATTTTGTCAAGAGAAAATGATGGAACTGTTTAAACGGCAAAAGGGAAACTCAAGTTTAGATCTCAGTAAAATGAAAACAAAGAAAATAAAGCTAAAGAAGAGGAAAGAAAGAAAGAAAGAGTGAACAAATTTTAGAAATTTGGTCGAGGGATGTGATTCCTGGGGAATATAACTATGTGAAAAAGATACAAAAAGTAGATTGAGCTGTACATATAGAACAAAATAATGAAAACAAAAAAGTTGGCAAATAAATTTGCCATACCAAGATATAGATAATGAAGTATTTTTAATTATGGGCAGACAGTAATCAAGTTGCACCTCCTAACATTCAAATGGTCTGTTCATTCCTCCTTATAGCTTATTCACTCGCCTACAGGTGAGAATTGAGACAGCCAGAAGTTCATGGGCTCATAGGAAAGTACTAAGCTAGTTGCCCTTGCATGCTATTTTAAGCCTAGCCAGTTTCCCTTTCTGTGCTCATATTAACCTATCCAATTTGGCTAAAGATTGGCTTTACCCATCTCATGGTTGATAATTGCATATTACCCCTAATGAAAATAACTGATGTGATGATGTGAGGTATTGCCAGCTGTGCCAGGAGAAGTAGGGCTGTGGGTGTGTAACATATGCCAGCATAGCTGCTGGAGTTTTGTAAAGAATTATATGTCATTTGTATAGGTGCTTGTGCTGAAATGTATCTGTAAAGCTGATTGTGTTAAAAATGTACCAACAGTGGGTCTTGCTGGACAGAAAAGAAATATACCTGTATGTCAGACTGTATTGTAACTGTTGAAATGAATATGTTGTAACAGAGGTCACTGGAAGAGAAGAGGTTAATCTTAGTCCAGAAAAATAGTCTGAAATTAAATTACCTGGTTTAGGCCATAAAGATTGTATGTCACAGTTCTGATTGTAGCCAGAGACAAAATGTTTGTGAAAACTAGGACTAGGAATCCTACTGTGTTGTCCTTAGGGATGAACTAACTGCTACCTTGAAAGGGTGGAAGTTTTTGAAATGGTTTTATAGCTTCCAGATACTATAACACATCTTAGCAAAGCTCTGTGTGTATGTATTATGACACATATGTGCTAAATTCCGGTTCAGTTTCGAGTAAAGTGGGCAGTGTGGGAACCAGAAGTCAGATGACCAGATGTATGTGATGTAATTCTGTAATACAGCACTGAAATTATGTTTTAATACAAGATGAGACAGAAGTCTCAGGGCAGTCTGTTTTTGAAATTTGACAAAGAAGGACTACTTACCTACATTATCTTGCCTTGCTTTAGTAAGTGAATTAGGGAACAGTAATTCTTTAGATCAGTCAGGAAAATATAGTGAGATTAGTAAGTATTTTTTTTTTGTATCTGTCTGATTCTACCCATCTATGTTATTTTAATATTTCCTGTGATTGAAACTCTGGTGTTTATTGTAAATTGATAGTATTTTCATGGTCTTTTACTATTTATTATTAAATACATTTAAACTTGTCATTGTGGCTGGTCTTTTAGAGAATATTTCAACCTTTGAGAGTACTTATTTGGTTACACTGTGGCGACTCCTGAAAGCCTTGCTGCATTGGTCAAACACTACCATTTGTACTAGTATTAATTTTACTCAGTATAGTTGGGTACCCTTGTAACATCCTTAGAGTAGCTGGCTTTGGAGTGTTCTGTGGCAGTACCTACACCTTATAGTCTGGGCGGAGGGGGCATAGCTAGTAAATCTGTGCCAGCCTTTCCCAGGTGTGGAAAGGCAAAGAGTGTGTGTGTCAGCTACCTGGAAAAAGGGCACAGAGAGGGTGGTAGAGGACTTGGTTTGGAACACTCAGCTGAGGACTCAACTCTACAGCTGTGGTCAGTGTGGAGTCTTATTTGGGGCCTGGTGAGAGAGAGAGAGAGAAAAAGATGTACTCAGCCCCAGAATGGGAGTGTATTCCCTGTGTGCTCTTAAGGGAAATTGTGCTTGGTGCAGACAGCTGAATCTGGAAATACTATGTGTATCTATTTTAGTTCCAAATGAACATACCTCACTGGTGTCAGTGGTGAGAATCGAGGCTCCTTAATTACTGGCCCAAAGGAGGGGTGTCCCAACTGGGATCATACTATAGATACTTTGAAGGGACCCATGCATGGGATAAAGCATTTAAGAGCTGCCTCTTACCATTAGTAGTGCAGAGGTCAGTCCTAGGGTAAATTTTCTGTTTCCTATCCATATATTCAAGTTGCGCTTGAATATGGATAAAGTTGAACTTTGTTTTATGTGGATGGGGAGTCTGTTCCACAGAAGTGGTATACTCTGTGAGAAATACCTGTACCGCCAATCTATTCTGTTGATGTTGCAGAAGAGGTTTAGATCCCTAGACAGAGAATTTCTGCTGCCATTTGACTTGCTGATGTGCAGTAAAGCCATCAGTGTTAGGTCAGATATAGAAATATAATAAAATGCACGATACAGTATAGGTGTTTAAGTAAACTTACAAATAACAGTAGACACTGGAATGATCACTGCTGCAGCAAACTTAGCTATGTAGGTTATATCCCGCCAAAGATGCAACAGAAGGCCAGTTTCCAAAACTTTCAGGGCACCCTCAACAAGAGTTGAGCTGATCAAAAAAGTCAGTTTTGGGCACCAAGTCCTTCAAAGCTTTTCATCCAAAATAGAGAGGAAGGTTACAGCTTGGACAAGGATTATTACTAGGAAAACAATAAGTCCTCACCCTGGCAGTAACAACATACAAAAAGTAAGGGGAGTGGAGGGAGTGGCTACTGCAACAATGATAATTCGAACATCTACTGTTATGGTAAGTTTATTGAGAAAACTGTACTATGTTCATTATATGACTCACTGATGCAGCAGCCTTAACTATATGGCTAGACTACCACAGCATAAACTGAATGGAAGGAGGAAGGATGAGGGTCTAGAAACCCCTAGAGAACGGTCCAAAAAAAGTCTGTTCTAGACTTGCAGAAAGATTCTAGTTTATAGTGCTTTTATTTACAGAAGCCAAAATAATGGTTCTAGAATACTTCTAAAATACAACCCTTTCCAAAAAGCCACAGATGAAGCCAAGTCCCTGGTAGAATGTGCCTTGACCCTGCCTGGAACTGTCTTGTTGTGGTGGGTATATCAAAATGTAACAGCATGAGGGCATCCAACTGGAAACTGTATGCTTTGACGGAGGCTGTCCTTCTTTAGTTTCATTTATTTTTTTCACCTTCACAATAAATGGACATCTGATAAAAGGTCCTGAAAGGTTTTGTTCTGCCAACAGAGAACTAGAGTTGGCTCTAGACACCCAATGTAGGAATTAGATCTTCTTCCTCATTTTTAGGTCCTGGAAAGAAGACAGAAAGATGGACAGCTTGTTTCAAAGTAAAACTGGATACCACTTTATGCAAAAATGAAGAGTTAGTTCTTAAGAAAACCCTGGAACATTTAGGAGACATTAGGAGGAAGAATATAGACAGTCCTGTAGCTTCCCATTTAGTTACAGTACATAAGGGTGAAATTGATGGATTTAACTTCAGTGTTTTGGCTAGACCCCACTCATCTAGAGGAAATTTTAAAAAGAAATTAAATAGGTTGGAAAATAGGTTAATCTTTAATTATCATACTTTACACCCCAGAGGGATGAATCTAGATGGTGGAATGGGTTGATATTTTTTTGTTTATTTTGTTTGTTTTTGCTTGCCTTTGTCTGCCTTTGTTTGCTTTTGTCTGTTTGTGTTTTTCATTAACTAAAAGTTATATTAATTTATTTAGCTAGTTTGCAAAATTTGCACTTTAAATATTTAATATAAAAACATTTAACATAAAAATATAAATAAATATAATAGCACTTTAGATTTGGACAGAATTTTAATATAATAGCATTTCATAAATATAAAGTTTATTACAGTTTTCAGCTTACAGTTTATCAGTTTTGATTAAACAATTCATTTGATAAAATTTCTTGTTTTATATTTGAATAAATATTTAATGTATTTGTGCTTTAAGAAGATGCAATTACAGTTAATTGATGTTGATTAGTTAATTGATGTTACTATATATATAGGATGTAGTACATTTAAAAATTGTTCCACTGAAGGCGAATTGCCGAGGTACCAGAACGAATGGATTATTAAATGAAATTATATTCATCCTATATTTGGTTTCCTTCCTTCTTGCTTTGGACATTTGATGTTTTTGTGACAAAATTTAGATCCCAAGGAGAACCTATCTGTTTCCGAGGAGGTTTGGTTTCCAAAACCCCTTTCAAAAATATTTTCACATGAGACTGAATTAAAAGAAGGGGATCCATGGGCAGACATGCAAAATGACCAACAAATGAACCTTGATTAAGGAGTAAAACAGGCCAGAGGATAGTGACCCACAAAGACAATGCAGAACCAGAGAAACATTGGCCCTGGATGGGCGTTGGTTCTTTTCTTGGCACCAACTAGAAAAACATTTCTATTTACTAATGTATGATTTTCTATTAGCAGTTTTTTTGCCTCCTTTAATACCTGCTGGATGTCGTCAGAAAAAGGTGTCTAAAATATATTAATATTCTATCATCCAGGCAGTCAATTGTACTTGTTTGGACGTTGGGATGTATCAAACACTCCTTGTCTTGTGGGAGATAATCTAGTCTGTAAGGAAGCTTGCAGTCATTGATGTAGGGGATAGGGTTTTTTCCCTAAGGTCCTAACTGCTCCTGCATGTGCCCCAGGCATCAAAGAGGTTGGCATGCAGTAGGGCATCATAATGTATGTACATGCCTCTGTACCCTTTTACAGATAGTATCTCTGTGTGATCCTTGGTCTACAAATAGGATTATGTCTTGACAAGTGGGCAAAGTCACATGCATCTATCCCTTCCTTGAGGAGGGGTGAGTCAGCTTAGCCTTGCCATTCATCTCCTTCCCATGTCATCTCCAAAGAGTGCTCAAGACCGTCACTGAACTTGGGTCACATCGGTCATTGACAGGTTCATAGGTTCAGAGGTGTGTACTAGGCTAATGATCACAAGGGCCTTTTTAACCCAAGCCATGCATCCCACATTTCTTACAAGTTCTGGTACCTTTGATAAGTGTAAACAGGGGCTAGGGAGATATGAGCAAAGGCCTGTGAGATGAACCATTTACAGTTTGTCTGTTTCCATTAGAGACATAGGTGCCAAAGCAGTGATAAATTTCCTATTCCCATCCAATTTTTCTAAGTAAAACTTGAATTGGGTTAAGGAGGAACTTTGCTTTACATGAATGTGGAGACTGTTCCAGACAAGGGGTAGTATCTGGCATACATACCTGTCTGTATTTATATCACAGACAAGGTTCAAGTCTTTAGAATGGGTAATTCTGGTGCTGTTTGTTCTGCGGATATGCAAGAGGTCCATCAGGATGGGGTTTGACAATGTCTTGTATGCCAGCATAGCTCTCCTCTCAACAGCCTGTAGGAGACAGAATACAGGGATACAGCTTTTTTTAGGTGGTCTGCGTAGAACATGTTGCCTGAACCCCATATACTTTTAGAGAGGAACCCCTGTGGATGTTCCACTGGTTGGATGTGCCTGGTTAGTTACACACCAAAGGGGACACTGCACTCAATGATAGGTCTCACAAATGCTGAATACAGAGGAACAATGACCTCCTTGGACCTAGATGCCATACTTTTGTTTACAGGATGCACAACACAGAATGATTTCCTCACTACTGTAGACACGTGATTGTCAAAGGCTAGATTACTGTCTGCGTGTATCCCCAAGTCCCCGACTCTTAGGGGTGTTTTGTCAATGATAGTTACCAGGAATGGATGACTACTCAAATTATACTATTATGCATTTCTTGGCATTTAGTTTTAGTCCATGGCTCTGACACACGTTATTTGTCTGTGTCAGCCCTTCCTGGAGAACAATAGTGTCGGTGGGGGATTCTAGGACTGCTTCTAATTTGCAATCATCTGCAAATTTAGTCAGCCAGTGGCCCTTGACATTGTCCTTGACTTAAAAGAAGTAAATGCCAAAAAGAAGCAGCCCCAGGACAGATTCCTGAGTGACTCTGCTTATGACCATCCTCTTTGTAGAGATGGACTCCCCAATTCTATCTTTCTGTGTTCTGTCTGTCAGCCAATTGTCTAGCCACCAGGTGACATAAGGGTTTGTACCTAACCTCTTGAGTTTGTCAACAATGCCAAACTCTGGTATTGTGTCAAATGCCTTAGCCAGGTCAAGGTAGGCAGTGTAAACTGTTTTGCCCTCATCTATTGCTTTGGTGACTCTCTCAAAGAAGTCGACCATGTTGAGTAGGCATGACCTGCCCTTGACAAAATCAGATTGGGCTGAGTCCAGTGTTTGGAGGTTTCCTATTTCACTATTGATCACTTCCATGATAATTCTTTCCAAAGCTTTGCATATGAGACTAGACAGACTTATGGGTCTGTAGTTTCCAGGGTATACAGACGGCCCACCTCTATGCAGACAGATGACTGTTGTTGTTCTCCATTCATGAGGCATGAAGCCTGTTTGGAGGCTGCAGTTAAATAGCAATTCCAGAGGCCCTGACAGGTCAGGTTTATTGCTATTTAGAAGGCATCCTGGGACATTGTCTGGGCCCCATCGAAGCACTGTTTTTGGCCTTAGGGAGAGAATTGAGGACCCGTTCCCTAGTGATAGTGAGGTATATTTGATGGTGTTTGCTTAAGTAAGATTTAGGGGAAAGAGGGGCTAAGTTAGAGCTAAATTTGTCAGTTGGTTTGCTATATCCTCTAGCTCAGTATAGGTGGCTCCATTAACAATGAGCACTGCACTAAGTTGTCTTTGAGGATGTGGACACAGCTAAAGAATGCCTTGTGGTTGTCCTTGGCCTGGAGGCCAAATTTAACTCAAATTAAGCTTTGGTAGACTATTTGTCCTCTGAGTTGTTTGTTTAGTTTGATCAGAGTGCTTTTATCCTGCTGAGTGCTATGCCTTCTTATTTCTTCTATGATTTTGTGCCTTCTGTTACACCGCCTATTAATGTTGTGATTCCACCAGGGTGGCTTGTTTTTCTTTTTTTTTTTTTAGTTAGTTTTGTACTTGGTGGGTAGAGCTGCCTCTATGCAGCTATTAACATGCCTGTATAGGGTTTCTGTGAACAGTTTCGCATAGGTGGCAGTGTTCTCAGGGTTTATAGGGGCTTGAAATGTTGTCAAATTTTCAGTTAATAGTAGGAAGTTAGCCTTAGAGTACTTTCTGAACATTCCAGGGTTAGCAGAAGTGCTGGGTTTTATTTTTACTTTAAAGGAGATCATTCTGTAGTCTGACCTTAGCACTCTCCCAGATTAGTGAGGACCAGACCCAGTATATGTTTGTGCCCCGGTCGGTGTATTTGATAATCTGGTCCAGGGAGTTTGTGTTCACAAACCAGGAGTCCCTCTGTCTGCACATTTGGTGTCACATATGATTCCCAGTTAATAATGGGGTAATCAAAGACACTCATGAATATGGTATTGGGTTGAATGGTGAGTGTTTCCAATAAGCTTAAATACATGTTATAGCTTTCCAGGGTCACAGAGCGGGACCTATAGCTTGCAGGGAAATGGTATGGGATTTTGAGTACTGTGATTTGAATGTGGAGAAGCTCAGGGGGTATAAATTTTCCATAGCCAATGGTAGGGAATAAAAGTAGAATTCGTAGTCATTAGGGTGAACAGCTTAAGGAAAACAACATATTCGAAAGTCTGGTATACAGAAAGCTATGAACAACTTACTTGTAGAAATCATCTATAATGGGCCATGTTAAAAGTACCCTCCTTTATATGTAAAGAATGATCTCCTAGTTAATGAATGAGGGAATACCAAGACACAGCAGTCAGAGAACAAGTTATGGAAATAAACTGGTTCTCTAGGTGAAACAGAAGACAATCAAGAAATGATCTAAAAGAAGTAGCAATACTTAATGAAGAAGCAACTCAAAATACGTCTGGGACACTAAATAACAACAACTCTTCTACTGCTGACATTTCTTTGCCATGATGTATGCCAAAGACAGTGGCATAATGGTTAAGGTCTTCACCTCACATGCACAAGGAACAAGGTTCACTCCTGGCCTCCAACTAATGCCTGTTTAGAGTTTGCCTGTTCTCTCTATGCCTCTTTAGAAGTTCTCCCCACCTCTGAAAAACATGCTAAGTGTTTCCTTCGCAAACTCAACAATGAATGGAGTTGTGTGCAGCAGCACAGACTTGGTGCCCTATGGGAGGAAGAGTTGTACAGACCAAATGCTTTGGGCATTTGCTGTCGTACACAGTATCCTCAAGATAGGAGGATACAGATCACAGACTGAGTGCCATGGCAGGGCTAGCCACTTGGTGTAAAATATGGCTCTAGAGTTGCAAAAATGGGCATAGGTAGTTACCGGTGATAAGTGGGTTGAGGACCCGGCCTTCTCCGACCTATGCCAGGGATCCATGCTAATGGTGGGAGGAGTGTAGGTGCCTGTATTAGCCAGTGTGTGCCTGCCACTGCCATAATGCCCAGCAGCCCTGGATCAATAAGCTACTGGCTGGTGTGTAGTTGCCCAGTCTGGGTTACCTGGGATAGCTCTGTTGAGCGAAAGCTGGACATAAAATCAAGCAACCTGCCAAACAAGAACTGAGAACT